>NW_023659230.1:12500-21806 GCF_015228065.2 Penaeus monodon
CGAGTGAGGTGAAGCCGAGCCAGATGGACCTGATCACTGCCATGCTGGCCGGTATGAGGGGGGAAAATGGCACAAAGGGCAGAAGAGCAGCACAGAGGGCACGCGAGAGGCGCACCATCTCGTCGAGATGCAGAAAGGAAAGGCAGAGGAACATTCTGCCAAACTTGTTGAGGTGCTACAGAGAAATCTTGCATCTGTGAAGATGGAAACTCAGCATACACCGACAAGGCCTGCAACAGCGTGAAGAGTGAACTGATGGAGGAGTGCAGACTCTGAAGGGCGAGGTTCAGGGCCTGAGGGAGGAAGTGAAGGGGGAAAGGTGGCGTCACAGGTAGTAACGTTGCAAGCAGAGAAGGCAGACGAGGTTTTCTGGCAACAGATGCCAGAGTGTCAGATTTTACTGGGGTCTGCCTGGGGGTCCGTGGCCGGAACCCCCCGGGCCTCGCAGCATCGTGTCGGAGCCAGTGGCCCGCTGCAAAAGGCTGGGGACCCATCGGAACCGCTCCCTTGGGTATGGGTGGCGGCAAACTCGGCCCCGGGTCAACCCGCTTCGTTGCCTCCCTCACCCCCTTCCTCCCCCCCGGGCGTGTTTAGTTCAGGGCACGCGTTCTCCACCCTGCAGCCCCTCGGCCTCCAGACATCTGTGAGGCGTAAGTCAGCTGAGTACGACGGGAAGGTGGCCTGGGGGGCCCTATGCCCGCCCACTTTGAAATGCTGGCATCTGCCCAGGGCTGGAGCCAGGAAGAGAAGGCCCTGCAGCTGGTAACACCGCTAAGGGGCCCCGCGGTGGAAGTGCTGGGCATCTGCTGCCATCCCAACATGCCTCTTACACCAGCGTGGCAGAGGCTTTAAAACGCCGTTTCGGGCACCACCACCAGGCCGAGGTATATCGGGCCCACTTGAAGAACGGACTCGGGGCGTGGCGAGACACTGTCCCAGCGGGCACGGGATGTGGAGGCGCTGGAAAGGGGTGGGTCCCCTTTCGGGTGCGAGAGATGATCATGGTCCTGGCCCGCGATTTCTTTGTTGACGCTTTGCAGGACCAGCAGCTGCAAATCTATGTCAAGCAGGCACATCCTGAGGACCTGCAGGTGGCGCTGGCGAGGGCCTTGGAGTTCGAGGGCCCTTTCCCGAAGGCAACCAGTGGCCTATGGGCCCGCTGCTCACCCCGCCATGACCTCTGGGGCCGGAAGGCTAAAGGGAGAAGGTAGCATTGAGGAAGGTGAGCCCGAGCATTTTCCAAGGCCTTGTTTGGGGCTGCGGGGAGGTAGGGCACAGATGTAGTCGGTGTCGGAGGGGGCGGAAAAACACGTCCTCTCAACCGGACGGATTCTGATGCCTTCCAGCAGTGCTGCAAGGACTGTGGCAGGTATGGCCCCCCATCCGGTGCATGTCCTAAGGCTAAGAAATGGGCAGCGGAAAACTCGGACATGCTGGAGAAGGGGGCCGAACCCAGTCGTCCTCGGTTCCCGAGCCCCGACTTGGGTAAGCTGCCGTCGAACCAGCACGATGCAGGTGGAGGCTCAATAGATGGGAAGCCATGCCGCCTGACAGTGGACACTGGGCTGAAAGACCCTAGTGCGGCTTGATATGTTTTGGGCCCCTATGCAACTTTCCCGACGCACCACAGAGACTGTGTAGTGTCACGGGCATTGTGTGCAGCTCAAGGGGGCCCGTGGAGGCCCCGTATTGGCGTGGGCAGCATGGTGCAGCGGCTGCCGGTGTATGTGGCCGATCTGGACGAGCACTGTTTGCTGGGCCTTGACTACCTGACCCAGAGTAAAGCGTGTGTCGACCTTGGACGGAAGCTGTGAGGGTGCACGGTGAAGATGTGTCCCTGCTTCCAGTGGTTAGCTCTGCAGAGGTAGTTACGGCTGAGCGACTGCACCTTGCCCCCAGGACAGAGTCTAGAATCCGGTGTCGAGTATCAAGAGTGATGCGTGGAGTAGAGGGCCTCGTGAGCCCATCCAAAACCTGCAGCTGGCTGATGGCGTAGCGGTTGGGCGGAGCCTTGTTTTGGACCAGGGAGGGGTTAGTTTACAGTGTTGGTTTGCTAACTTCTCCAAAAAGGACCTGAAGGTGCCAGCTGGGGCTAACTGGGCACTTGTGAGGAAATGGAGCGTCCAGAAGAGTCGTCGGGGGGCGAGGAGTTGGTTGGTGTGGGGCCGTTGCCTGACTTCCTCGGGACTTGGCGCACCGGGTGTTGGGGGTTACCATGGGGCCCGGAAGCTACTCCTGGGGCCATGGTGAATAAGGAGTTGACGTTAGCCCCCGTAGCGGCGATGAGGACGTGCGACGCTGACCGAGATGAGGACGAGCATTTGGACGGTGAGGGCGGTGCAGCAGACGTCAATGGTGACCATGACCAGGTCTTGGGACAGGAGATACCCCTCTGGGTGCCACTGCCAATCTACCGCCGCCCACCTCCTCCAGAGCGCCCCAGCGAGAGCAAAGAAAGCCGCGCTGGATGAAAAATTTTTGTGTTTCTGAGAACTGATTAACAATTACGGTTACTTTTGTTTGAAAGAATTTTATTTGTTCCTGAGGACTAATTTTATGTAAATTTTTCTGTATTTTGTTTTATGTTTAGGTATGTCAGAGCAGAGGTCTCTGCTTTATGGGGGGATAGTGCTACGCCAGTGGGTCTTTGTCTCTGTGCGAAACATGTGTTAACATGAAAAGGGTGACATGTTCACGCACGACCTGGGCATGTGTTAACATGAAGGTACCTGGGCAAACATGACGTGGGGGCTGCTCCTGTGAAGACCTCGTGTGTGCCCTTGTGACCTGATAAACTTTGTGTTGCCCTGTTATAACTGTATCGTGCAGTGTGGGGCATGCTGGTTTTCCCCCCCGTATTGTGCCTATAGAAAGTTTACAGTTAAGTAAATTGTGTAAATAAAGAAAGACTCTTTTGTGTTTATTTCGTGCCCTGCCTCTCCAGGGGGCGTTTTTCCCCCCGTGGTGTTCTGGGACGCTGTGGTGCTCGGTGCCTCTTGGAACTGTTCAGTGTTCACGACCCTGTGGATAGTACGCCGTCTGCCTAGCCTTCCTTGTGTTGGTGGCAGAGAGACGAGGCGGGCGGTGTAACAGTAGTAACATTTCTAGTCATGTTAAATTTTAACGATGATGGTGATAATGATTGTGGCAAAATCGATAAACAGAAATCTTCTTGACGATCTGATAACAGTAATATTATGTGATATCATAATATGATAATGATAACCCCAAGAATACTAATAAAATAATGATAATGATAATAAAAACGGCAATGATAGTGATAAAGATAACAATAATGATGATATTCATAATAAACATAAAAATGAAATAACAATAATAAAATAGAAAAAGCATAATGATAGTGTTAATAATTATAATAATGTAATAACGATAATAATAATTGAAATAACGATAATGCTGATAATGATAATAATCCCTAAAGGGCAATGATGATAAAATTATGCTAAAAATATTAATAATAATAATATATGATATTTTCAACGATGATAATAATGGTAAGAATGATAATAATAATAATGATAATAATAAAAATTATAATAATAACAATGATGATGGTAATAGTAATGAAAAAAAAGAAATAATAATGATAATAATAAAAAAATATAAATAATATTGATGATAATAATGATAATAAAAATAATAATAATGATAATAATAATAATAACAATAAAATAATAATAATGATAACAATAATAATAGTAATCACATCATCATAGTAAATAAAAATAATCCAACAACATAACAAAACTACTACCTACTACTACTAATAATAATATAGTAATGATAATGATAATAATGATAATAATAATAATGATAATGATAATGATAATATAATAATAATAATAATAATAATAATAATAAATTATAATAACAGTGATAACAAAAACTAATAATAATGATGACGATGATGATTATAATATAATGATAATAATAATATAATAATAATAAAATAAAAATAATCATAATAACAATAAAATAAAAATAATAACAACAGTCATAATAATTATAATGAAAATAATAATAATAATGATAAATAATAATAATAAATATAATAATAACGAAAATAATAGTAATGAAGGTAATGGTAATAAAAATAATTATTATAATAATGTTGATGATAATGACGATTACAAAATGATGATATCAATAATAAAGAAAATAATAATAATGTTAACAACAACAACAACAACAATTTAAAAATAAAGATAAATAATAATAATAATAATAATAATAATAATGATTAATACATTATCATTATTATACTAATAATGAAAACAATGATAATGATGTTATAATAGTAACAGTCATCATCTCATGAGAATATTAGTGATTAAAATAGTAATAACAAAAACCAATAATAATGATAATATTAATGATAATGATATATTATTGATAAGGGTACTGTTAATGATAATGATAATATCAATGATAAGGAATAATATTAAAGATAATGATAATATTAATGATAATGGTAAAGATGATATTAATGATAACATTAATGATATCATTAATGGAAATGTTAACGATATATTCATGACAATATCAAAGATATTATTAATGATATTATAAATGATATTATTATTGATAATATTAATTACAATATTACTGATAATATTAATGATATTATTAATTATATTATTGATAATATTATTAAATTATATTATTATTGATATTATCATGATATCAATAATATCATTGATAATATTATCAATAATATTAATGATAATAATAACAACAACACACCAACGACGACGATAACAATGATAGTGATATGTGATAATAATAATGATAATAATAATAATAATAATAATAATAATAATAATAATAATAATAATAATAATAATAATAATAATAATAACAATAAAAATAATAATAATGATAAGGCTAACAACAACAACAACAACAACAAAAATAATAATCATTATTATTATTATAATAATAGTAATATTAAATATGATAATAATAATATAATAATATAATATATAAATAATAATAATAATAATACTGTAGTAATAATAAGAATAAACAATAATAATAATAATAATAATAATAATAATAATAATAACAACAACAACAACAAAACAACAATAATAATAATTATGATAATAATAATTATAATAACAATAATAATAATGATAACAATAATGATAATAATAACAACAACAACAATAATAATAATAACAACAACAACAATAATAATAACAACAACAATAATAATAATAATAATAACAACAATAACAACAACAACAACAACAACAATAATAATAACATAATAATAATAATAATAATAATAATAATAAAAACAAAAACAATAACAAAAATAATAACAATAACAATAACAATAACAATAATAATAACATAATGATAACAATAATGAAAAAATAATAAAAAAATAATAATAACAATAATCTAATAAAATAATAACAATAATAATCAATAATAATAACAAAAATAATAATAATAATAATCAATAATAAAATAATAAACAATAAAAATAATAAAAATAATAACAATAATAATAATAACAATAATAAATAATAATATAATAAAAATAACAATAATAAAATAATAATAATAAAAAATAATAATATAAAAATAAAAACAAAAATAATAATAATAAAATAATAAAAAAATAAAAATAAAATAACAATAATAATAAAATAATATAATATAAATAAAAATAATATAATAATATAATAATAATAATAATAATAATAATAATAATAAAAATACAATAATAAAAATAATAACAATAATAAAAAATAAAAATAATAATAACAATAATAATAATAATAATAATAGTAATAGTAACAGTAATAATAAGCAAATGATAATAATAATAACAATAAAAATAATAACAATAATAATATTAATAGTAATAGTAATAATAGTAATAGTAATAATAGTAATAGTAAAAATAATAATAATGATGATAATTGTAGCGGGGCGTAGACCCAGTAGACTTCAATATGCCTGGATGAGTTGGGGCCTAAACCGAGAATATAAAATTTTATTTGGGGAAAAGATTCGCCCCTTGCAGTGAACAGATGTAAGGTTCCAGGCCTACGGCACGCTGTCACCACCCGATTAGTGGGTTTTCGGGAACCGTGTGTGTTGTGTATGGGGGTGTGAATGTTGTATGAAAAAGGGTGGAAGGAAAGTACAGGATGTATGTGCTGAATGTTGGTGTGTAAGTGTGTAAATGTGAAAAGGGAGATAGCGTAGGCCGAGCTTCTGCGTGGACGTGTTTGGGAAGAAAACGAAAGATCATAAAATTCTTCCTCTTCCCTTCAGTTTGAGCATCCACCTACTGGAAGGGGGAAACCCAGGTATAGCAAAGTTAGGGTCTGTTCTAGAGTATCAGCTTAATATCTCCGATTCTCTAGCCTTCTTCCCAGCCTTTCAGGGGTTGCGAGATAGAGTAACCAGCAATGTGGGGTCTTTTAAGGAGACCCGGCCCAAAACGTTTCAAGCATTCAGCCTTGGTCAAACCAGAACTTAAGATGTAAATATCATTTGTTCATTTGACGGGGACCGAGTGAAAGCTCTACGATGGTATGATATTTATTTATTGAGAAAATCTCACTCATTAGGGGAGTCTACGGGAATTCAGTCAGGGGAAATTTTTATAGATGCGTACATCACCAATCTGAACACAGCGGGGTGATGACGGAAAGCCACACCAGATATACTCAGAAATGACGTTTTTTTCACTCCTAAGTGTGCGTCCCAACTCCATAAGTATTCTTAATCAGAGTGTTAGCACGAACATATGTCCCAAACCCTAGTATGAATAAGTTAATCTCCAACCCAAAATGGAGATTAACTTAAAAAAAAAAGCAAAACAAACTAGTGCAGATAAACTCTGCATAAAAACACTTGTGTAACAACAAGAAATATTTTAGAAATATCATGTAGAAACAATTTACGTTGAAGGCCAAATAAAGTAAATAAAGCCAAAGGGGACCACAAGATCACAGACTGTCTGCCACCCACAAGGGCGGGCAGGTATCAAGACAAATCAGATAAAGTAAAGGAAAGTAAAAGGTAAAATGGCCCTGAAAGTATTATGGGCGAGACTTAATGAAATAAACCTTCCTCCCAGGAGGTACGGATCCTCGAGCTGAGGGAAGGAAACTAAGTATTGACTTAGTTTAAAATCAAGGAATAGCACACTGGAGGTACGGATCCTCAAGCAGTGTTCCTTCTGTGTGAAGTGGTCCTTTTATACTCTGACACTTTGAGTTCACAAAGTACTGCTTTGGGACAGAAAGAGTGCACCCCACAGATGATGATGTAGCGTGTCACACGCCAAAGTCCAAAAGAGACCAGGTGTCTCCTACACACAACCACTAAATACTTAGCTTTGCGGAGACAAACTCGGCAAATCCTGGCGCGAAGCGAGGTAAATCCACAAAGTAAATCCAAAGCGGCACACGAACACCGAGAACGGGGCCACAGTACACACAGAAGTCAGGACCGAACTGTCTTTCCTCACAAAAATAGGGTATTTATACCCGAAAAGACCCTCAGGCCATGCCCAGGCATAGCGCGAAAAAAAAGAAGATATGCAAAATAAGTGTTGGACTACCAACCCGATAGTCCGGCATCTAAACACCAAAGACCCAAACAACCATAGAACACCACCCCGATAGTCCGGCAGTCCGAACAACCCAAGACCCAAACAAACCCTGAAAAGAGGGAGAGAAAAACACTATCAAACGACCATTACTCCCTTCAGGGGCTATTGTGACCTTTGGAAGAAAGGAACATAGGAAAACTGGGAATGTACATTTACGCGAAAAAGTACATTTCGGGCTGTAACTATCTACGGTATGGGGCTTGGGAAATAAATAAATCTTTTTATTTTTTCTCGGAGACTCAACACCTCCAAGTAACGAGACTTGGTTTAAAAACGTTCGTTGGTTATTTTTATAACAATGTTCATATTATTTCTTAAAACTGTCTCTAGCGGCTGTATTTCATTGGCCACGGCTTATGAAGTCGCACTCGAGTCAAGTGAGCGAGGCGCAAATGGCGGGGGAAGTACCAGCCTCGTGCGGGGGCACAGCGAGTGCGCCCGCCTCGTTGGTGAAGCGGAGCCCGGACGTCTCATCCAAGTCAATGGCAGCATTGCAGAGTTCCCCACGTCCTTTGTTCCGTGGTAGAGGAGGCAGGCATGTGGCATGTAAAAACCCAGCTTCAACCACTCGGCGCCCGAGGACGATGTCAGTCCCGCGAGATCGACCTTAGAGTCGCGAGTGCGCACCGTACCCTACAATAATAATGACAATAGTAATATAATTTTTAATAATAATAATGAATGATAATAATAATAAAATTATCATAATTATAATAATAATAATAATAGTAACAATAATCATGATTGTAATAATAATATTACTACTAATAGTAATAATGGTAATGATAATAATAGTGATAATAAAAATAAAAATAATAGTATAATAAAAATAATATCATTATTATTATTATTAAAATTCTTATTCCCTTTCTCTTATTAATATTAGAATTATTATTCTTATTCTTATTAATGATATCATTAATAATATTAATATTATTATTGTCATTATTATTATTATTAATGATATCATTATTGTTATTATTATTATTATTACTATTATTATTATTATTAAAATTATTATTACTATTATTATTATGGCATAATATTATTATTGATAGTATCTTATCATAAAGTTATTATTATTATTATTATTATTATTATTATTATTATTATTATCATCATTATTATCATTATTATCATTATTATCATTATTATCATTATTATCATTATTATCATTATTATCATTATTATCATTATTATCATTATTATCATTATTAATGATGTTATTATTGATAACATTATTATCAAAAATATTATTATTAATATTGCTACTATCAAATTTATTTTTGATAATAATAATAATTATTAAAATTATTAATAGTAATAATAATAATAATAATAATAATAATAATAATAATAATAATAATAATAATAATGAAGTTGAACAAGAAGGATATTCTTATCTGGGTATTGTGGAATTAGATAAGGTGAAGGAGAATGAAATGAAAGAGAAAACAATGAATGAGTATAAGCGACGGCTGAGGTTAATTCTAAAGTCCACGTTGAATGAAAGAAACAAGGTAACTGCAATTAATACCTGGGCAGAGCAATATTCAATTGACAGGGAATAATAAGCGGGGAGAGAGTGAACTAAAGTTCGCAGAAAAACAAAAAAACCTGGGCAAAGTATGGTGCCATGCCCC
>NW_023659231.1:0-7424 GCF_015228065.2 Penaeus monodon
AGAAGGGGGAAGAGAGATTTTTTAAAATTTAAAATAAATATATATTAATATTTTCATTAAATATAAATAAAAAATTAATAATATTATAATTATATAACATAATTAATCAATAAAACATTTAAAATATTAATTAAATTATAAATATATAATATAATATTAAATATAATTCATTTTACAACATAATAATATATATAAAATAATATAAAAAATTTTTTATTCTATTTAAAATGTAGAAATTTTCAATTTATATGTTTTGGGGGTGTGGTGTGTGTTTTGGGGGTGTGGGTGTTTTGTGTGTGTAAATTTAAAAATATAATAAATATTAAATAATTAAATATATATTTTTATTTTTTAAGTATAAACCCCTTATAATTTTTTATATATTGTTTTTTCTTATATGGTGTTGGTGTGGTTTTGTTTTGTGTGATATAATTTTAATATAAATTTAAATTTTTATATTTATATAAATATTATATAATTATATCTTAAAATATATAATATAATATATATATATATATATAAATTTTTTTAAATTTATATTATATAATTATTATTTGTTTGTACATAATTTTTATCTTTATTTATATATAATATTTAAAATATTATTATATAATAAAAAACTGTATATTTAATTATATGTGTGTATATGTTAAAAAAAATTTTATATTTTATAATTTTTAATATAGAGAGAGAGAAACGAGAGAGAGAGAGGAGAGAGAGGGGAGGAGAGAGAGAGGAAAGAAGGGAGAGAGAGAGAGAGAGAGAGAGAGAAAGGGGAGAAAAGAGAGGAGGATAAAAAGAAGAGAGGAGTGGGAGGGGAACGGATAGAATATAATATATATATATATTTAAAATTTTATATATATATATATATTATAATATATATATTTAATATAGACGAAAACCTACCACACATACATTCCCACACACACACACAAACACACACAACCCCACCACACACACACACACCACACACAAATATATTAATATATATATATTATTATATATATTATATAATTATATATTTTTATAATGTATATATATATATATGTGTTGTGGTGTGTGTTTGTTATAAAAACCACCACACACGCACAACACACACACACAACACCACACACACACCCCCCCCAAAACAATTTTTAATATTATATAAATATATATATATATATATATATATATTAATATAATATATATTTTTATTTATATATAATTTATATTAATATATTTAATAATATATTATTTATATATATATATATAATATATATATATATTTTATATATAAACATGTTAGCACAACACACACAACACACACACCACACACAGCACCACACACACACACCACCAAAACACCACACCCCCACAACCCCCACACACACACACACATTATTTTTAATATTATATATTATATATATATATATATATATATATATTAATTTAATATATATATATTATATATGTATATTTATATAATATATATATATATTATATATATATAATAATTTTAATTATTATATATATAAATTTTATTTATATATTATATACATATATATTTATATAAATATATATATATAATATATTAAAATTTTTAATATATTAAAAAGAAAAAAATTTAAAAGAGGGGAGAGAAAAATAAAATTATCTTTATTTATTAATTTTAAATTATATTATATATTATTTATATAAATATATTATATATAATTATATTAAGTATAATTTATATTTATATTTTATAATTATATAATATATATTAAAATATATTATATATATAATATATAAAAAAAAAATATATAATATTGGAAGGAGAAAAAATATAAAAATTTTTTTATTTTTTTAGATAAATATAAATTTATAATAATTAAAAATAATTTTTTTATATTTTATTTTATATATAATATATATAATATATATATTAAACAAAAAAAATTTTATATACACAATCCCAAAACTAATAAAATAAAATATTATTAGATTTCTATTAACATATAAACGCCGCCACCACCGCTGTTTATTAAAAACAGGGAAAAACAGATCTTTTCCAATGAATTAATTATTTTAATAACATTAAGATATAATTCCTGAAATGAAGGGATTGAGAAAACTAAAGTAAAATTGTTCTATATTTTACTATTTTTATTTTACAATATAATTACAGTAAGTCAAAATCTCTTGAAATTTATTCAATCTATATTGAAAGGGAATGTTCTTTAAAAAATCAATAAATAAATAACTGACAAGCCCCGCTTACCAGAATAACAACCAACGACACCCTGGCCATGGTTTCTCCGTATCTTTCTCTTGAACCGCGGCTCTCAGACCACTGGGGCAGCGACCCGGGGTCAGCCGTGCCGGTCGCTCCCTCGCACGCACAGCATCACGTGATCGTACCTCGTACGATGTCTCGTCATACGGTTTTTTCCACTTGTGCCCAGCATCCGTGATTTTCCTTCTTTTCTCCACTCGTGGAAGACTCCTAATCTTTCACATTAACATGTCTTTTAACGATCCTGAACCAAGTTACACGAATCCTTTGCATTTATTTCAAGCCTTAGGTCATGAAGATTATAAAGATTATTCATATGCACTTTCACGTCGCTTACTTCATCTCTGTTTACTGCATAATCAAATGGTTCTTCCTTAATGTCATATATAACATTTAAAATATATATGTATATATTGTATATAGCATATATACATATAAAACTATATAATAAATATATATGTATACTATATATATACTTATATATATATACATATACTTTTACCGTTCATTTAACAATGACTGGAGGCAATCCTTATTGACTATGCTTATAATCGCCAGTGGAGAGTGCTCTTGAGATCTCCAGAGTTGCAATTGTAAGCCGGCCTCTGACTCATAATGAAGATAATGTTTTATGTATATAAAGGATGTCTTAAGTATGTACGTGTGTGTGCGTGTCCGTGTGTGTGTTTTGTGTTTGTGCATATCTATGTATATATCTCTATCTCTATCTATATATATACAGATAGGTATATACATATACATACATATTGTGTGTGTATGTTTGTATGTGTGTGTGTGTTGTGTGTGTGTATGTGTTTGTGTGAGTATATATGTATTTGTATATATGTGTGTATATGTGTACATACACTTTTTTTCTATGGTTATATATATATATATTTTATAAAATATATAATATATATATATATATATATATATATATTATAATATTATCTAATATTATTTTTGTATGTGTGTGTATATATATATATTATATATATATATATATAATATATATATATAATATATATATATATATGTTTGTTTGTTTGTATGGTTTTATATATATATGTATATATGTTTGTATGATTTTATATATATATGTTTATAAATATATAGCACATACGCACGCAAGCACATTTAATTACATTTTTAAGTTCGATTGGGTGTAGTAAGTTCATTTCATTTAGTTTAATGCCTTTTCGAGTTTGGTTTTTAAGCTTAGGTTTGTTTAGTTTGCAGTTTAATTTTAAGTTTCTTATTTTTGTTTTTTTTTTTTTATTTATATATATATTTTTTGGGGAGGTCGTGGTCACTCGTCCTATATATTCCTGAGATTGCAGTCATGTACTTGCCTGCTGTCTCTTGAAAAGGATGGATATACAAATCCTTTTCTCCTTTCAGGTAAGATTTTGTGCTCTGAACTTCTAGTCTGTTGACGTTCCTCGAGTTTCCCTCAACCTGAGCGCCCAACACAGCCCAGCACCTTCCCCTGACGTCAAGGTGGGCACACACCCGACGACCTGGAAGTTTGGCTAAGGAGGCCTTCGCCTGGCCCGCCACCTGTTGGGGCCTCTCGCTCAGTTGTGCTGGCCGCTCGGTGGGCAAAAGGAGTTGTAGTGGACGCGATGTATCCCTGCTAAAGTCGCGAGAGCTCAACCGGACAGTTCGTAAAATGTCCCGTCCAGCCTGAAGAATAAGTCGTCAACGCTAAAAAGGTTTGAAGTCCTTGGTGTTCACAGTAATAAGTACCCTTCACTGCTGATGAACCATACGCCTCCAAACTGAGCACGGGCGAGGGAGAGGGAGGGCAAACTCGATGCCCTTGCTCAGGCCATCAAATCTGTAATAGAGTGGGCTAGAAGAGAGGAAGGAATTGAAAGCAAAAAACACCGTTCATCCCCATCTCTGCCGCTGACCGGGGAGTGGAAATAGGGACATAGGGAAGGGAAGAGGAGAAAATGAACTCCAATCTCTGTAACTGAAAAACATCGGAATACAATAAAAGAGAAAAGAGACAACCGTGAAAGAGGGTACAGGGAAGAAAAATTTAATGGCATTCCATATGTAAGGAAACCAGCAGAGAAGGAAGACATTAACTTTACGCTTTCCCGGTGAAACAAAAACTGTCTGGCCGTTCCAGGCAATGCAGGAATACAGCTGTAAGGGCAGAGTTGTCAATCAGCATTACTTTATCGCAGCATTTCATATTATTTTTGGTGTTATAATGTTGCCGCGAAATGCCATTGGGTGTTTCTGGAAGGCCGAGGAAATACGTAGGAGAATTTGAAGTAGTTGGTGCTTTAGATGGGGCACACATACCTATACCTGGACCATCAATCTACAAGGAGTACTATATAAAACCATAAAGAATTACCAAGCTGCAGCTATATTCTTTCAACCATGAACATTCAGAGAGCTTTTGGTCTTCTGAAGTGCAAATTCTCAACAAAAAAAAAGTATATATATGAATAAGTGTACTATTCTTTTCAGCCGCTGTTGAGCAAAATCTCTCTTGTCTTTGACTCTGATTCTTCTGCTTACCTTTTTCTCTTTGCTGCTGATGAAGGTGATACAGAACTCATTGTAGATGTAAGTGTTCCAGAAAACTTTTCAAAAAGGATTTAGGCCTTTCCCTGACCCTGAATTTGATGGTTGATTGTATATTGATAATAGCAGTAGTAACAATGATGATAATAATAATGAAAATGATAATGGTTGCAATAATAATCAGAGATGTATCAATATATCTAGAATTATTCCCATACATCATATTTTGCTGTAAAATTTGAAATGCTGTGCCATGAAATTAAAAAGTATTCTAGTTAATATTATTTTGAGCGCGCGTGCGCGTCTGTATACTCATATTAGGGTAAATTTATAGCCAGTCCCTTTGAAATGAGTACACAAAACTTTCAAATTCAGTTCAAATCTTTGCGACAGCCAAGGAATGACGCTTATCAAAAGGGAATGAAGTAATGAAAACTATACAACGTCTCTACTGATACTTCATCCTTGCTTCAAAAAATGGCAACCCGCTCCCGCTTCCCACGATCAGTTAGGTTTGCATTAATGTATTTTTTTTTATATACCTGAAAAATATACACGTGCAAATCAGTTTCACTCCATGAAAGTTTTACTTAGTCAGTCGATATATTCTGTGAACCAATCTGTCTCATTTTTTGAGTCTTCTAGGGTGGAAGGACAAGGGTAAAAGAATAATGACTAATTGATCAATCAGATTTTAATGATATTATAAACAAGAATATGAACGGAAAATTCTTATAAAAGGAGGTAAGAGTTGGATAAAGAGAGCTGCCATATGCTACATGATATTCCCCCCTTGTTTGGAAAGTGCCTTATCCATAAATGTTTCAAGGATAAAACGGAATACGCGCAGTATAAATATCCAGTCTGTAATCTTCAACTGTATTGGATTTTACAATAAAAATACACAATTAAGAATTATATATAATTACTGTTTTTAAATTCCCCATCTTTTTACCAAAGGGAATAAGGGAATAGCCTTTTGTCTTTAATTTTAATGTTATTTGTTGCCAAATCACTTTTTTCCCTGGTTCTATCAGATACTTGGAGTTTATTCATTTTGAACGCTTCAGTTAGCAGATTATGCCCAAGATATAAAAAAAAAGTAAATTTAAAAGGTTTTCAAGAGTTCATCACAGAAACAAAGACGAGGAAAAAATAACAATAGAATAAATAATTGCAGTGTTCAAATACAGATACTAAAAACACATTTATTTACATATTTCCCGAAAAGAAACATTTTGCTCGGTTGACTCAGTAGTAGATGTCTTTATTTTTTTCCAAAACCAATTAAAAGAAATACATGAAATGCAAAGGTTACGATTTTCTTTGAAGGTAGTAGACGTAAAAAACGTGGATTTAGAGACTAGATAGGAGAAACTCGTATATCATCATTATACTATTTATTTATTTATTATTTTTTTAAATTGTTATTTCTATTATCATTATTATAATTAATACCATCATTATATCATTATTATACCAGAACTGCTGACAACTACCACTACTATTTCTAATACACAAATAATCAAAGGTAATAATAATGATTACAGTCAATAATAACGATAAAAACGATAATAATAATAATAATAATAATAATAATAATAATAATAATAATAATAATAATAATAATAACAACAACAACTCAATTATCATACGAGTATTTCATAAATAGACGAAAGCTTATGACGGCAGTGGTAAGTACAGTGGAACCAAGGAAGAAAGAAATGTATTTAGGAATGAATAAGCTCTAGGTTTTACTACTTCCCTATAATAAGGAAATTATAAAAGGAACAACAGAAAAACATAAGAATGGGTGATAAATATATTTTGTGGACTTTTTTTTGCGAAATAAAATGTCGAATCAAATTTGGCAATAATACTAATAATTAAAGGAGTAATAATAATAATAATAATATAAAATAATAATAATAATAAAATAATGATAATAATAATAAATAATAATAATAATAATGATAATATTAAAAATATTAATAATCATCAAATGTTATCAAAATTCTCTTTATTCTCACTTTTATCATCATTATTGTCATGATTAATACAGTTCTGGTAATTATTATCATTATTACCCTAATAATTGCCAAAATCATCAAAGGAGTAATAATAATAATAATAATAATAATAATAATAATGATAATAATAATAATAATGATAATAATAAAAATAATAATAATAATAATAATAATAATAATAATAATAATAATAATAATGATGATAATGATAATATTAAAAATATTAATAATCATTAAATGTTATCAAAATTCTCTTTATTCTCACTTTTATCATCACTATTGTCATGATTAATACAGTTCTGGTAATTATCATCATTATTACCCTAATAATTGCCAAAATCATCAAAGAAATCGAAAAACGTCATTTTGGAGTATACTCTCAAGAGGCTATATTTCGCTAGATTTTGCCGCTTTTTCGACTTTTGGGATTTTTTTTCTTTTCACTTTTTTATTATATATGGACACAATTGCTGTTATTATCATCATTATTGTCATCATTATCATCATTATTATCGTTATCATCATCATTATCATCATCCATTATTGCAATTATTATCATTCATTATTGAAAAATTATTTCAAGTATA
>NW_023659231.1:12524-14826 GCF_015228065.2 Penaeus monodon
ATACAGCTGTAAGGGCAGAGTTGTCAATCAGCATTACTTTATCGCAGCATTTCATATTATTTTTGGTGTTATAATGTTGCCGCGAAATGCCATTGGGTGTTTCTGGAAGGCCGAGGAAATACGTAAGAGAATTTGAAGTAGTTGGTGCTTTAGATGGGGCACACCTACCTATACCTGGACCATCAATCTACAAGGAGTACTATATAAACCATAAAGAATTACCAAACATGCAGCTATATTCTTTCAACCATGAACATTCAGAGAGCTTTTGGTCTTCTGAAGTGCAAATTCTCAACAAGAAAAAAAGTATATATATGAATAAGTGTACTATTCTTTTCAGCCGCTGTTGAGCAAAATCTCTCTTGTCTTTGACTCTGATTCTTCTGCTTACCTTTTTCTCTTTGCTGCTGATGAAGGTGATACAGAACTCATTGTAGATGTAAGTGTTCCAGAAAACTTTTCAAAAAGGATTTAGGCCTTTCCCTGACCCTGAATTTGATGGTTGATTGTATATTGATAATAGCAGTAGTAACAATGATGATAATAATAATGAAAATGATAATGGTTGCAATAATAATCAGAGATGTATCAATATATTTAGAATTATTCCCATACATCATATTTTGCTGTAAAATTTGAAATGCTGTGCCATGAAATTAAAAAGTATTCTAGTTAATATTATTTTGAGCGCGCGTGCGCGTCTGTATACTCATATTAGGGTAAATTATATAGCCAGTCATTTGAAATGAGTACACAAAACTTTCAAATTCAGTTCAAATCTTTGCGACAGCCAAGGAATGACGCTTATCAAAAGGGAATGAAGTAATGAAAACTATACAACGTCTCTACTGATACTTCATCCTTGGCTTCAAAAAATGGCAACTGCTCCTGCTTCCCACGATCAGTTAGGTTAGCATTATAGTATTTGTTATATACCTGAAAAATATACAACGTGCAAATCAGTTTCACTCCATGATGTTTACTTGAGTCAGTCGCATATATTCTGTGAACCAATCTGTCTCATTTTTTGAGTCTTCTAGGGTGGAAGGACATAGGCTAAAAGAATAATGACTAATGACTAATAAATCAGATTTTAATGATATTATAAACAAGAATATGAACGGAAAATTCTTATAAAAGGAGGTAAGAGTTGGATAAAGAGAGCTGCCATATGCTACATGATATTCCCCCCTTGTTTGGAAAGTGCCTTATCCATAAATGTTTCAAGGATAAAACGGAATACGCGCAGTATAAATATCCAGTCTGTAATCTTCAACTGTATTGGATTTTACAATAAAAATACACAATTAAGAATTATATATAATTACTGTTTTTAAATTCCCCATCTTTTTACCAAAGGGAATAAGGGAATAGCCTTTTGTCTTTAATTTTAATGTTATTTGTTGCCAAATCACTTTTTTCCCTGGTGCTATCAGATACTTGGAGTTTATTCATTTTGAACGCTTCAGTTAGCAGATATGCCCAAGATATAAAGAAAAAAAGTAAATTAAATGGTTTTCAAGAGTTCATCACAGAAACAAAGACGAGGAAAAAATAACATTAGAATAAAATAATTGCAGTGTTCAAATACAGATACTAAAAACACATTTATTTACATATTCCTGCAAACGAAACATTTTGCTCGGTTGACTCAGTAGTAGATGTCTTTATTTTTTTCCAAAACCAATTAAAAGAAATACATGAAATGCAAAGGTTACGATTTTCTTTGAAGGTAGTAGACGTAAAAAACGTGGATTTAGAGACTAGATAGGAGAAACTCGTATATCATCATTATTACTATTTATTTATTTATTTATTTTTTAAAATTTATTTCTATTATCATTATTATAATTAATACCATCATTATATCATTATTATACCAGAACTGCTGACAACTACCACTACTATTTCTAATACACAAATAATTAAAGGTAATAATAATGATGACAGTCAATAATAACGATAAAAACGATAATAATAATAATAATAATAATAATAATAATAATAATAATAATAATAATAATAATAATAATAATAATAACAACAACAACTCAATTATCATACGAGTATTTCATAAATAGACGAAAGCTTATGACGGCAGTGGTAAGTACAGTGGAACCAAGGAAGAAAGAAATGTATTTAGGAATGAATAAGCTCTAGGTTTTACTACTTCCCTATAATAAGGAAATTATAAAAGGAGCAACAGAAAAACATAAGAATGGGGGATAAATATATTTTGTGGACTTTTTTTGCAAAAGTGCGAATCAAATTTGGCAATAAAATAATAATAAAAAATAATAAT
>NW_023659231.1:14926-19926 GCF_015228065.2 Penaeus monodon
TATTAATTAGGGTAATAATGATAATAATTACCAGATTTGTATTAATCATGACAATAATGATGATAAAAGTGAGAATAAAGAGAATTTTGATAACATTTGATGATTATTAATATTAATATTATCATTATTATTATTATTATTATTATTATTATTATTATTATTATTATTATTACTTATATTACTATTATTACTTATTCTTATTATAAGCATTATTACCAAGAAATATATTATAACTGTAATAATAATAACAATAATAATAATAATAATAATAATAATAATAATAATAATAATAATAATAATAATAATAATAATAATAATAATAAGTATAATAATAATAATAATCGTTATAATATTTTTATTAATATTATTATTGTTATCATTATTATTATTTTTACTGATAGTATAATTGCAAAAATAATTATTATAACAGTAATGATTATAGTAATAACGATATTAATTAGAATAATGATATAAATAATTATTATAAACTCGTTATTATTGTTATTATTATTGTAATTACTATTATTATTGTTGTTGTTATTAGTATAGTTGCATAAATATATATCATATCTCCAGTAATTGCAATAATAATGATAATAGTTGCAATAATGATGATAATAATTGCAATAATGATGATAATGATGATAATAATGTTAATAATAATGATGATAACGATAATAATGATGATAATCATGATAATAATGATGATAATAACAGGAATTGTGTCCATATATAATATAAAAAGGTAAATGAAAATAATTCCCAAAAGTCGAAAAAGCGGCAAAATCTAGCTAAATAAAGCCTTTTGAGATTATACGCAAAAATGAGTTTTTTCGATCTATTTGATGAGTTTGGCAATTATTAGGGTAATAGTATGATAATAATTACCAGAATTGTATTAATCATGAAAAAAAAAGATAAAAGTGAGAATAAAGAGAATTTCTTAACATTTGATGATTATAAATATTATTAATCATTACAATAATGATGATAAAAGTGAGAATAAAGAGAATTTTGATAACATTTGATGATTATTAATATTATTAATATAATCCTTATTATTATCATTATTATTTTTTTTACTGGTAGCGTAATTGCAAAAATAATTATTATAACAGTAGTAATTACAGTAATAACGATATTAATTAAAATAATGATATAAATAATAATGATAAAATTATTGTAATTACTATTTTTAGTGTTGTTTCTTATTAGTATAGTTGGAAAAATGTATATTATAACTGCAATAATTTCAATAATGATGATAATAATTGCAATAATGATGATGATAATGATGATGATAACGATAATAATGATGATAATGATGACAATAATGATGATAATAACAGCAATTGTGTCCATATATAATAAAAAAGTGAAAAGAAAAAAAATCCCAAAAGTCGAAAAAGCGGCAAAATCTAGCGAAATATAGCCTCTTGAGAGTATACTCCAAAATGACGTTTTTTCGATTTCTTTGATGATTTTGGCAATTATTAGGGTAATAATGATGATAATTACCAGAACTGTATTAATCATGACAATAATGATGATAAAAGTGAGAATAAAGAGAATTTTGATAACATTTAATGATTATTAATATTTTTAATATTATCATTATATTTATTTTATTATTATTATTATTATTATTATTATTTATTATTATTAATTTTATTATTTATTATTATTATTTTATTATTATCATTATTATTATTATTATCATTATTATTATTATTATTATTATTATTATTATTATTATTATTATTACTCTTTTGATGATTTTGGCAATTATTAGGGTAATAATGATAATAATTACCAGAACTGTATTAATCATGACAATTGATGATAAAAGTGAGAATAAAGAGAATTTTGATAACATTTGATGATTATTAATATTTTTAATATTATCATTATTATTATTATTATTATTATTATTATCATTATTTTATTATTATTATTATTATTATTATTATTATTATTATTATCATTATTATTATTATTATTATTATTATTATTATCATTATTATCATCATCATTATTATTATTATTATTATTATTATTATTATTATTATTATTATTATTATTACTTCTTTAATTATTAGTATTATTGCCAAATTTGATTCGACACTTTATTTCGCAAAAAAAAGTCCACAAAATATATTTATCACCCATTCTTATGTTTTTCTGTTGCTCCTTTTATAATTTCCTTATTATAGGGAAGTAGTAAAACCTAGAGCTTATTCATTCCTAAATACATTTCTTTCTTCCTTGGTTCCACTGTACTTACCACTGCCGTCATAAGCTTTCGTCTATTTATGAAATACTCGTATGATAATTGAGTTGTTGTTGTTATTATTGACGTTATTATTGACTGTCATCATTATTATTACCTTTAATTATTTGTGTATTAGAAATAGTAGTGGTAGTTGTCAGCAGTTCTGGTATAATAATGATATAATGATGGTATTAATTATAATAATGATAATAGAAATAACAATTTAAAAATAAATAAATAAATAAATAGTAATAATGATGATATACGAGTTTCTCCTATCTAGTCTCTAAATCCACGTTTTTTACGTCTACTACCTTCAAAGAAAATCGTAACCTTTGCATTTCATGTATTTTTTAAATTGGTTTGGAAAAAAATAAAGACATCTACTACTGAGTCAACCGAGCAAAATGTTTCGTTTGCAGGAATATGTAAATAAATGTGTTTTTAGTATCTGTATTTGAACACTGCAATTATTTTATTCTAATGTTATTTTTTCCTCGTCTTTGTTTCTGTGATGAACTCTTGAAAACCATTTAATTTACTTTTTTTCTTTATATCTTGGGCATATCTGCTAACTGAAGCGTCAAAAAAATAAACTCCAAGTATCTGATAGCCCAGGGAAAAAAGTGATTTGGCAACAAAAACTTAAAATTAAGACAAAAGGCTATTCCTTATCCCTTTGGTAAAAAGATGGGGAATTTAAAAACCAGTATTATATATAATTCTTAATTGTGTTTTTTTATTGTAAATCCAATACAGTTGAAGATTACAGACTGGATATTTATACTGCGCGTATTCCGTTTATCCTTGAAACATTTATGGAAAAGGGCACTTTCCAAACAAGGGGGGATATCATGTAGCATATGGCAGCTCTCTTTATCCAACTCTTACCTCCTTTTATAAAAATTTTCCGTTCATATTCTTGTTATAATATCTTTAAAAATCTGATTATTAGTCATTAGTCATTATTCTTTTAGCCATGTCCTTCCACCCTAGAAGACTAAAAAAATGAGACAGATTGGTTCACAAAAATATGCGACTGACTCAAGTAACATCATGGAGTGAAACTGATTTGCACGTTTTTATTTTTCAGGTATATAACAAATACATATAATGCTAACCAAAATGATCGTGGGAAGCAGGAGCATTGCATTTTTTGAAGCCAAGGATGAAGTATCATTTAAGACGTTGTATAGTTTTCATTACTTCATTCCCTTTTGATAAGGTCATTCCTTGGCTGTCGCAAAGATTTGAACGAATTTGAAAGTTTGGGGTACTCATTTCAAATGACTGGCTATATAATTTACCCCAATATTTAGTATACAGACGCGCCGCGCGCTCAAAATAATATTAACTAGAATACTTTTAATTTCATGGCACAGCTTTCAAATTTACAGCAAAATATGATGTATGGGGAAAAATTCTAAATATATTGATACATCTCTGATTATTATTGCAACCATTATCATTTTCATTATTTTATCATCATTGTTACTACTGCTATTATCAATCTAACAATCAAACCCTCAATTCAGGGTCAGGAAAAGGGCCCAAATCCTTTTGAAAATTTTCTGGAACATTACATCTACAATGAGTTCTGTATCACCTTCATCAGCAGCAAAGAAAAAGGTAAGCAGAAGAATCAGAGTCAAAGACAAGAGAGATTTTGCTCAACAGCGGCTGAAAAGAATAGTACACTTATTCATATATATACTTTTTTTCTTGTTGAGAATTTGCACTTCAGAAGACCAAAAGCTCTCTGAATGTTCATGGTTGAAAGAATATAGCTGCATGTTTGGTAATTCTTTATGGTTTATATAGTACTCCTTGGGAGATTGTGGTCCAGGTATAGGTAGGTGTGCCCCATCTAAAGCACCAACTACTTCAAATTCTCTTACGTATTTCCTCGGCCTTCCAGAAACACCCAATGGCATTTCGCGGCAACATTATAACACCAAAAATAATATGAAATGCTGCGATAAAGTAATGCTGATTGACAACTCTGCCCTTACAGCTGTATTCCTGCATTGCCTGGAACGGCCAGACAGTTTTTGTTTCACCGGGAAAGCGTAAAGTTAATGCTCCTTCCTCTGCTGGTTCCTTACATATGGAATGCCATTAAATTTTTTTTTCCCTGTACCCTCTTTCACGGTTGTTTCTTTCTCTTTTATTGTAGTCCGATGTTTTTCAGTTACAGAGATTGGAGTTCATTTTCTCCTCTTCCCTTCCCTATGTCCCTATTTCCACTCCCCGGTCAGCGGCAGAGATGGGGATGAACGGTGTTTTTTGCTTTCAATTCCTTCCTCTCTTCTAGCCCACTCTATTACAGATTTGATGGCCTGAGCAAGGGCATCGAGTTTGCCCTCCCTCTCCCCCGCCGTGCTCAGTTTTTGGGGGCGTATGGTTCATCACAGTGAAGGGTACTTATTACGTGAACACCAAAGGGCTTCAACCTTTTCAGCGTTGACGACTTATTCTTCAGGCTGGACGGGACATTTACGAACTGTCCCAGTCTGAGCTCTCGCGACTTTAGCAGGGATACATCGCGTCCACTACAACTCCTTTTGCCCACCGAGCGGCCAGCACAACTGAGCGAGAGGCCCCAACAGGTGGCGGGCCAGGCGAAGGCCTCCTTAGCCAAACTTCCAGGTCGTCGGGTGTATGTCCACCTTGACGTCAGGGGAAGGTGCTGACTGTGTTGGGCGCTCAGGTTGAGGGAAACTCGAGG
>NW_023659231.1:24876-32376 GCF_015228065.2 Penaeus monodon
TGTGGGGGTTTTTTAGCCCTGGGGTTTTTCTCATAACCTCAAAAATAAAGAGTCAAGCCGTTAACAAGTAAAAACTACCCTCGTTCACCATTGTACTAAGGTATAGCCTTTTAAAAAGGTGAAAAATCTTTTGTGTGGTTTTTTTTTTGCTCAGGGGTGTATTATAAAATCCACAAGTTTTTATATATGTATATTTGCATATATTAAATTTTGGGGCATTAAACCACACACACACACACCAACACCCCGCACGCACCACGCACCACACACACGCACACCAACACACACACCCACACACACACACACACACGTACGCACGCACACACGCACCACACAAACGCAACACACACGCCCACACACACACACACACACACACACCACACACACACACACGAACACGCAACGCACACACCACACACAACACACACCACACACAAACCACCCACACACACACACCCACACACCCACCCACACATATTATATAATATATATATATAATATAAAATAAAATTATTATATTTAATAATATTTTTTGGTGTGTTGTTTCTGTGAGTGTGTGTGTGTGTGTGTGTGGTGTGTGAGGTTTACACAACAATATAGATGAAAGTATAAAAATATACATATATGTGTATTATTTAATATTATAAATTTTAATAACAAGGTATACCTTCTTATTTTTTGTATCTTCTTCTTTTAAGGGTAGGTTATGGATATAGAAAATTATGTATAGATATAGATATATACAATCTTATTGTGCAAAAATGTGTGGTGTGTGTAACACAGTATACACATTTATTGTAACACTAAAACCATCTATATGTACAGACAGTGAGTGTTTTAAAACCCGTCTTGGTCATGGTTCTTTTTAAACCCGTTTAAAGTCACGGAAAACCCTTTAAAATCGGATGAAAGCTATGGACCTCCTTCCCAACTTGCATGCAGTAGGTATAAAAGTAGTTTTTCTTTAATATTTATTGTTTAAAAAAAAATAGGAATTGCACAAAAAATTGTGAAACTTAAATTAAACATTAAAAAAAGTATAACGACCCCCAATTAAAACTGTTGTTTTTTAATGTCTTTTTTTTACCATGAACGAAATATCACCTTATTAACCACACTATGGTCTGTTGCATGCCCGTCAGGGTTTTTTCATTTATATACTTCAAGTGAGATGAGTTATTTTTCTTTTTTGGTTGTAACTTGTGCTGAAATGTCACAGTGTAAATTGATTTTTGTCGGGTACCAATATCAGTCGGGTTATGTTTAACAAACTATCGATTCGCATGCTTCCCTCGCTTCTCTGGTTTTTTAGTTTGGTGTTACCATTTTCCCTTCTGCTTTCTAGTGAACGTGTGGTTGCATATAAATAGTTTCATACTTTTTGAATACTGTTGCTCTGATAATATTCCAGTCGAAAGTACGACGATTTTAATGCCATTAAAGACTACTGGCTGTATCTCATACCATTGAGGTTTTTATACTGTTCTTCATCATTGACTGGACCTTGCCTTGAAAAGCTAATGGCAAGCATGGAGATCCAGCCTCATAACTCATTCGAAGTAAATTCTCTACAGTAATTTATACTAATTTGGTATACTGGCATTAATAAAAATATTCAACCAATAATACTTACTGGACAACTTTTTACATACACCATTTAAGTGTGGGAACTGATAACACAGACTTCTGAAACAACTGGTCCTGATGAAAGGAAGACCTAGCCATTCTAACTTATCCTCTCTCTCCTCAATCTCTCCCTCCCTTGCTTCTCGCTCTCTATCTCTCTCTCCTCCGCTCTCATCGCTCTCTTTTCCTCTCTTTCTCACTCCTCTCTCTCCGCTCCTCCACATCTCTCTCGTCTCTCTCTCTCGCTCTCTCTCTCTCTCCTCTCTATCTTCTCTCTCCTCTCCTCTCTCTCATCTCTCGCCGCCCTCTCCATCGCGTCTCTCTCTCTCTCCTCTCTCTCTCTCTCTTCTCTCAGCGTCTCTCTCTCCTCCCTTTCTCTCTCTCTCTCTCTCGTACTCTCCTCTCTCTCTCTCTCTCTCCTCTTCTCTCGCTCCTCTTCTTTAATCTTCCTTATTTTCTCGGTTGTTTTGTTAGTACGTAGTCCTACGCTAAGCCTATTTTTTTTTCTATTTACTATATCCCATATAAAATGATTTCTGGTCTATAACCTGGACGAAACAAAATCTAACAAACAAGTCTAATACATACTTATGGATCCCAAAACTTGCTTTATGAACTGAACAAAGACTGTTTCTGTAGTAGCTCTAAATTTGCAACAGACATTCGTTGTCAGGTTATCAATTTTACAATTGGAATATGAAGTAACCAGGAAGGCGCCAATGAATCATCTATCTTCAGCTATTTTTTCTTCCACTAGTCGGTTCTATCCAAGGGGTGTGGGTGGAGAATAGATTCGGGTTGAAAGTGGTTAAGAGTTTAATGCTATAAATCACGATAAAACGTGGCTCACCTTTTCCTTGGCTTCATGCTTATTTTTTTCTTTCACATGCACCATCCCCCCTCCCCTCTCTTACTCTCTCCTCTCACCTCTCCTCTCTCTCTCTCTCTCTCTCTCCTCTCTCCAAAAAAAAAAAAAATCTCTCTCATCTCCTCTCCTCGTCTCCTCTCGTCTCTCTCTCTCTCTCCTCCTCTCTCTCTCTCTCCTCTCCTCTCTCTCTGTCAACCGGAAAGGGATTTCCTCACGCCCATTCTCGTTAGACTTACTTCTTGGCAACGTTGTATCGTAAATATTCTTGTAAAAATTCTCCTGCACGTGTTCTAAGAAGACATTTTAAGTCCGAGTTGGGTCATTTCTCTCCTCCGTGAATGTAGAGTATACAAATTTCATAAGTACGAACCATTAATGTTTTAAAAAGTAAGGACTCAATGCAGGTAGTGCAGCATTATACAGTTAAAACCAAAGAATCACTGGAGTATATCAATAGAGGTCCAAGCTGTAAATTACTCCAAATTAAAGACCTTTTGTCTAAAAAACCATCTTTCGTTATCAACAGGAGAATTGCCACGTACGCCTAATCACCATGAAGGCAATTTCTGAAGTAGACTGCGTCTTCCCCCCTCTCGCAAACCACTCCGCTACCTATACGACTTTCAGACCTTTCGTTATGGCAATTTCACATCTTCGGCTTCATGGAGGTGGAAATGGAGGTCCTGGAGACTAACCCTCCCGAACATCAACACTCCATAATGCTCGATATTATCACGAAGAATGACACAGTCAAGGTGAAAGTTTGTATTTTATGTATTAGTGTTAAATCTGAATCCCCCGTTAACTGTGAATTATGCTGATAACCGTTTTTTTAGGATTTTTAAAATATTTTATCACTCCTGGCTTTACTGTTTGAAGGTTTGGCCTCGGAGGCTTGGAACAGCGCAGGTTTAAATTAAGAGTCAGCATTAGGACCCTGGCCGTCATTCTTATGTCCTCGAAATGGAGGAAAAGCTTATGAAAGGGAAGAGGTCACTCTGCAAATGAGTTCCTTCTTATCTCAATAAAACGACCGCTTTTATGGCTTCTACGGTCGACCTATAAAGATGTTGACGGGAATACAAGTAAACGCAATTGATTTTGCAGTTTACATACACCTATCTTCTTACACACTCATTAACATGTATATTCTTTAATGTCTATCTTTAGACATGAAGTTTATATTTATTAGGACTATACTGACAATAAAAAATATATTGGAAATGAGTATGCACAATGACAATGCCATTGCACTCAGAGATTTGTATATAAGTACACATACAATAGATAGATGGATATTGTATAGATAGAAAGAGTGACAGTTAATAGAAAAAAAATATTTGTTATAGTCTATCAATAACGGTACGGTATTTAGTGCTGTGACCAGTCCAGTCCACGCACCGCTCCGCCCGCGCCTTACCGTGCTTCGACGAGCCATCCCGAAGGCGCCTTCGAGATCCACCTGGCTAGGGAGACTCTGGATTACGGCGTTTCTCCCAACATGCCCCTCCTCGCCGAGACGAGACCTGTGTTGAGTGTCATGAGTTTCCTTTAGCACATTCGTCGAAATTCAAAATTTCTCTTTGATTATCGTTTTGAGCGCCGATTCTTCTACAAAAAACGGAAAGGTCAGAAGGGCTTGGGTGTGGACGCTTAGGAGTAGTGTCCCCATGTCCCCTACCTCGTGGCCTTCGTCGTGGTCGGACTTTTCTACATCCCCCTCCCCGTGGCGAGGGCATTCTCTTTCGAGGTTTAGCCTTGACTGCATAGCCTTCTTTGGGGAACGTTTTATTTTTTAACGTGACGTGCCTTCACTGTAACCCCACTAGCTCGTGACCATAGCTTTGTCCCACCCGTCCTCTATATGCCAAACGTGTGGGCCAGTCGTCGGCCATTCGGCAAGCGGAATATGCTAGTCAACTCGGCTCAAAGATTTTGTCATTCTATGAGACAATACTTGAATGTGTCTTACCCTGCATCCCGAAAATGGACATGGTGGCGGTGCCGGGACTTTGGAGGCAAAGGCATGGAAAACTGGGGTCTGATTACGTTCAAGTAAGGCAGTGAAAATTAAATTGGTTGAAATGATAATATAGATATTACAACAAAAACGTTAGAAGCTGTTAAGCTGTTTACATTTACAAAAAAATGCAAGAGTATACCCAATAAATCGTTATAATGCAATAGCAATGAGTCGACGCTAACAAGCATTAATGGTAACGATTTCACGTTCAGAGACAAGGGCAGTGCTGTACTATCCTGCCCGTGACCTCCGCAAAGAAGGCCAAGGAGAGCTTGTCGAGCGTCGTGGCCCACGCTGGCGCACCGTGGTTTCGGCAAACCTGGTGACGCCCCAAGTGGTGGGACGACCTCTGGCTCAACGAGGTTCGCGACCTTAATGGTTTCGTCGGGATTCTCATGTATGTGTGCCGCGTTACTGCCTCCATGCACGGGGGAAGTTTTCAAGTCAACAAGGGAGTGGAGTGGGGACAGTATAAAAGAAATAAGCAAATACAAACACTGACACAAACACAACAGACACAACACACACACACACACACACACACACACACACACACACATAACAACACCATCGCACAACACACACCACACATATATTTATATATATTATTATATAGTATTATATATAATATATATATATATATAGATAAATATATATATGTATATATCTATGTAATTTTATTAGTATATATAAGATATATATATCCATAATATATATATATTACATATATATATATATATATATATATATATATATATATATATCTATCTATATATCTACACCCACATATATAGTACGAGAAAAGAATCTTGTGTCTTCCTTACCCCTGCTGGTTATTTATTTAAGTTCTGCAGTTATTAATGTTGGGTTTTATTTATTTTCGTCTTTTTTTTTGTGTGTGTGTTTTTACATTGACTAGATAAAAAAAAAAAAAATAGAGAGGGAGACGTCAGTAAGCATCTGCAATGGACCTGGCTTGAACTACCACCGTCTTGAATGGATTATGGAGTAGATAAGGGAAACGACAAGGCAATCCACAAGGATTTACTTGAACCAAATTGTTGTCACCAGAGAAGAAATAAATGTACAAGTCACTCGTCACGACAGACAAAATCGCGGGCTAAAGGAGATACATCATAGATCTAATGCTGGCAACTTACGACAGCACAAACCTATTAAAATAAAAAGTTTTCATGTTCTGAACTGCCAGGTAGCCATGTCTCTTATGCATTTTTACTTCGCGACGGGGGTATCCTATACCCAAATGCTGTACATTGAAGCGGACCAATTCAGAAAATCTATAAAATAACCTGCTCTTCCCTGTGTATCTGTGGATGGGTGCTCGTGACATTCCTTACGGTACTAAATTTCACATATCACACAATCGCTTGTCTATACCCAAACATGCAAGGCGACTTCAAGAGGGTAGAAGTGTTTAATAATAAGCGAATAATTATTCAGGCTTAAAACAATAAGTCCTAACATTAATTAATGGACGTAACTGCAGGTCACAACCGACTCAAAGTTGCTGATAGAATTAATCAAATATATATATATCTTTATATATATATATATATATCTATATATATATTTACCATTTAGAATATATAGCTATACACACGCACACAACTCACACACACACACACACACACACACACAACACACACACACACCACACACACACACACATAGCACAAACACGCAAAACACACACGCACATATATATATATATATATATAATATCTATGTAGATATATATTATATGATATATATAATAGTATATATATATGCATGTGTGCCCATTTCCCTGTGCATAAGATAAATAGAGAGAAAGATGGATAACACATAGATCTTAGATACACACAACACACACACACACGCCACACACACATCACACACACACACACGACACATATATAATATATATCTAAGATATTCTATATATATATATATAAGATATATAATATATGTGCGTGTGTGTTGTGTTGTGTGTGTGTGTGTGTTGTGTGTGTGTGTGTGTGGGTGTGTGTGTGTTGGCGTGTGCGTGTGCGTGTGCGTGTGCTTGTGTGCGTGTTGTGTTGTGTATGCTATATATATAATGTGGTATCTATGTGTGTGTATATATATATATATATAATATATATATATATATATTATATAGATATAATATATATATATAATATATATATGACATATACCACACACATGAAAGATACGTGGCTTCGGTACATACAAGAATAACGTGCTTAGAGGTCTTCGATCGCCGACGAGGTAAGATAATGCCAGCAAAAAAAATCCTGACTGCTTTCGTTGGTGCAGGCGGCCATCGTGGAAGAAATGGAAAAATTCACCACCGAAAAACTCCAAAAAACATTTTTGAGACTGACAGCCTCGAGTCCTCTCAACCCTATTCATCCTGCCAGTTAACGACGCCACGACTCTCGGAAATTTTCGACGGATCGAGTACAGCAAAGGTAGCCAAGGGCGCAACCCTTTCCTTCTGCTTGCAGTTGTACATCTGTGAAAAACTGCATTATTTAAGGAATTTAGGATTTAATCCTATATGTATGGTTGTTGTATAATGTTGTGTAGTAATATAGAGATAGGGCGTTTGTGTGTGTGCGTATATGCATTTTGTACATGTATATACTCCGTCTAATTATATACATTAATGATAAAACTGTTGTGTGTATCCACTGTACACCCAGCTTTATATATGTGATTTTACTGAAATGTGTATGCTATGTTTTCTATTTAAATCTGTTGTTACTTACATTGCCTTGTATAATCTTATTTGTGTCCACATGCCTCATTCCCCCCACACACACACATACATATAAGTTGTCCATGCTTTACTGTTTATTCGTCTCTCGTTGCCACCCTAGACATCCTATGTTTTCTTGTCTATCCCATTCCACAAGGAGCTATGCATTGTTGTAACGACTACATTTCATCACCAATGATTGTCATATGTTAAGCACGT
>NW_023659231.1:37376-39455 GCF_015228065.2 Penaeus monodon
CCTGCCCTCGTATCGAATTGCCTTGGCGGCTCATCGCGCGATCGCCGCTCGGAGGGTGTGTACAAAACTATCGCTGGGCTGGCGTGCCGTCTGGGTCATCCAGACTGTCGGAATGAGGCGCTGCGTCTTTTCGCCAGTGGATGAGGCACCGAGAACAGAACGTAAAATTCGATTCTCCTTTACTGCTTCTTGATACGACCTTCGTTATGATCACAGTGCTAGGGCCATCGTCACTGTATCGCATTCACAGCATAATCCCTTCTGTTATCTTTCATTTCTAAGCAGTACTGTTCAGAACTGCGTTTGACTTTTCTCCTGTATTTACTTCGTTGCAACATTTTTCCTCTTTCTTCAGCAGCCGCTACATAACATTTTTCCCGCAGTATCATCTCTCCAAACCTTCGGTCAGAGCTGATGTGCACGGGCGTAAAGGCAGGCGGCGAAAAGGAATGGAACTTCGTCTGGAACGAGTACCTGAATTCCAAACGCTTCGCAGGAGAAAATAAGCTTCCTCGCCTCTCTAGGATGCAGTAGAAATGTCACCATTTTGTCGAGGTAAGTTGGCTCGAGTGGAACAGTTTTATAGTAAAAGATAATAGATAAGCATTATCATTATTTTGTATCGTTTTAGCAGACATTAGATGATGGAAAAGAAGATGGATGGATGCCCATCTACAAATTGAGGTTACTGGTGTCTTTAACTCTTAGGGGACAATCTGTAGAGGGAGTGAGTGCCCACAGGTATGGCTGGGTGTTGGTAGTGAAGTCAGAGATCAACGGGGGAGCCGGTAGGCCCCAGTCGGCTAAGGGACTGGGCAGCCCTTGTGGTGCTGCTACTGTTGTCTGCTCTGCTGGAGGATCGGGGAATGCTGCTTTCGTAATAATAATAATGATAATAAAAGGGAGTAAAGAGATGAAGATAACAAGGTGGGGAGGGAGGGAAGGCACAGTGGGGAAATCGAAGGAAGTAGAAGAGGTAAAAGTAGGGGGGCGAGACCCTTGCATGGTATAGGGTATCTTTCGTTCATGTCTGGAGTTCCGGGGGAAGGGGGTGAGCAGTTATTGTTATTTGTGTTTTGCTAAAGTGCTGGCAATCGCAGGAGTATTATTATAGGTTAAAACCATTAAAATAAATACCTCTTTCTTTTTTATTTAGATAAATATATATATATAATTATATACATATTTATTTTATTTATGTTTATTTATTTTTATGAATGTTTTATGATTTTTTATTGGTTTATATTTTATATTGCTAAAGAAAAGGAACTAATAGAAAAGATATGACTGAACACAATGTATAGTTACTTAATTAGGTAATAGGAACAAAATTGACTTATATTAGTGGGAACGAGTGACTTATAATAGGAAACAGAACAATTTTTTTTTTTTTTTAAGCAAGAGAAGTCGAGGATAAAAAAGAATGAGGTTGGGGAGTTCCAGTGGCAGAACGAAAGATGGACATTACATAAAACATAAAACATGGGGGATGGATGATGAAGGGGAAAGAAATCTAGATAGGGACAGGGGGATGAGGGTGAGATGAGGTGTGTGGATGGGTGTGAAAAAAAGAAAAAGAAAAGAAAAAAAAAAAGAAAAAGAAAAAAAAAAAAAAAAAAAAAAAAAAAAAAAAAAAAAAAATATATATATATATATATATATATATAAATATATATATATATATATATATATATATATATATATATAGAGAGAGAGAGAGAGAGAGAGAGAGAGCAAAAGAGTGAGTTCAAATATTAAGGGAAACAGATAAATCAAACAAATCAAAAGCATAATAACACAACATAGCATAAAAGGTGAGTAAATAATTTAGAAGGTCCAACACTGTTTGAACAGTGGGGGAACCTGGTGAGCGTTGAATTATATGAGATAAATGATGTAGATTACATAAAGAGTAGAGTGGAGTGTAGGCTATGTTTTTTTTTTTTTTTTTTTTTTAGGAGTTTTATTCTTTTTTTTCTCCTTTTTTCCGTAGAACATCTCCATCCTACTCGTCCTTTGACTCGCGTGTCTGCCTTATGCAATTGCACGAGTGCATTTGCATATGACAGCAATCGAACC
>NW_023659231.1:47055-62055 GCF_015228065.2 Penaeus monodon
AAGAACTAAATTGACTTATATTAGTAGGAACGAATGACTTATATATAGTAAACAGATTTTTTTTTTTTTTTTTTTTTTGTAAACAAGAGAAGTCAAGGATAAAAAAGAATGAGGTTGGGTAGTTCCAGTGGCAGAACGAAAGATGGACATTACATAAAACATAAAACATAGGGGGATGGATGATGAAGGGGAAAGAAATCTAGATAGGGACAGGGGGGTGAGGGTGAGATGAGGTGTGGATGGGTGATGTGAAAAAAAAAAAATGTTGGTAATGTTGATACTTAGGATCGAGAACATAAATATAGAGCAAAAGAGTGAGTTAAGGGGAACAGATAAATCATACAAATCAAAAGCATAATAACAAAACAAAGCATAGAAGGTGAGTAAATAATTTAAGTCCAACACTGTTTGAACAGTGGGGTAACCTGGTGAGCGTTGAATTATATGAGATATATGATACATAATTATATGATACATAAAGAGTAGAGTGGAGTGTAGGCTATGTTTTTTTTGTTTTTGTTTTTTATTTTTTATTTTTTTTTCTCCCTTTTTCCGTAGAACATCTCCATCCTACTCGTCCTTTGACTCGCGTGTCTGCCTTATGCAATTGCACGAGTGCATTTGCATAATGACAAGCAATCGAGTCAAAGTCCGTAGTAAGTTTGTAAGATCAGTCCTTGGCGCCACTCCGTTTATAGTTCAGCAGCGCTGATCCCACGACCACTAGGCGGGCCGAGGCGGGCAAAGTGACGAGCCTGGTAAGGATAAGTCCGATATGCGAAGCTTATCTTCGCCCGGGCTATGAGGGGAGCCCGGCCTGTGTCGACTAATGTGCCGACTCGCTCACGTGTGTCAGCTGGTGCTGACTCGGCTGAACCTAGTCCTTACCCGCCGTGGTGCCCAGCCACAGCAGTAACCTCCGGGCGACAATTGCAACTTCTCGCGCCTGGGCGGGGCGCGAACCGCCGATCCCTCGGATGAGAGGCCAACACGTTACCATTGGTACTTGCTTGCTTGAGATTTGCGAAGTTCTGGCTTCGCCCGGGCCTTTCACTTAATTACCATTGGTACTTGCTTGCTTGCTTGCTTGAGATTTGCGAAGTTCTGGCTTCGCCCGGGCCTTTCACTTATGGCCCGGCCTGTGTCAGCTTTTTATGGCTGTCTCATTTGTTGGTCTGACACTCGGTGCTTACCGTGGCGGTGGGATTGCCAGCAGGCGCTCCTGTAGCCGTGGTGTAAGCATCTCGCATAATCTCTTTACCAGCACGACGGCTGTGTTCTGTGGGGTTTGTCTTAGGAATTGCGTGTGCACGCAATTCTCCAAGTAGTGTATCAGTGTGGCGTTCGGCTCGCCGCAATGCATGCAACACCTCTCTTCACGTTCTATGGTTTGTATAATCTGCCATGCACAGTGGTAACCTAGGCGCATTCTGTGCAGAATGACTTCGCTACCTCTGTTGTTTATTTCAGAGAGTGCCAGTGGTTCATAGCCTGTGGCATCTGAGTACCAGCTGGCCGAGGGGGAATGTCTCGTTTCCTCTCTGTGAAGCTGCAGGAGGAAGGAGTTGGCCGCCACCGTACACTTCCTCCTAAGTAAATTTCGGCTCTGATGTATTATCATGGGATTTGGGGGCATACCCCGGCCGATTTCGGCTAATCTGTCAGCAAGCTCATTGCCTCTGATCCCTATATGGCTGGGAACCCAGTTTATGATAATTCTTCTACCCTGAGCAAGCATCCTTTGTGTTATTTTGCCGATGGTTGTCAGGAGGTAGATGTTGTCAGTGGGTGAGTGCTGCTGAAGACAGTCGACGGCTCCTTTGGAGTCTGTGTGTATGACCACGTGTCCTTTCCTCATGGACGCGTGTCTCAGTGCTCCCATGATAGCAACTACCTCTGCCTGTAGCGAGGAGGCGTTGTCTGTTACCCTCATGGATATTGTGGCATCCCTTGCTGCAAAGCCAGCGCCTGCAGTGTGGGTCAAGGGATCGACTGATCCGTCTGTGTAATATGTTCGGCTCCCCGGAGGGGTGATGGTTGCAATGACCCTCTGGGTTTCTGCCTTTAGGCTAGGCGTACAATATTCATTCTTTTTGCTTGCCAGTCTCATGACCGAGAACTCTATCGAGGTTTGTGCCCACGGCGGAGCTTCGACAAAGTCAGGGTGTGGTGAGTCCATGCCCTTGGCCAGTAGTGGTTCTTTGAGCTGATGGCGTATTAGCACCCTGGATGTGTGAGACAGCCAGGAGTTGTTTGCAAACAGCTCGTTATCTTGTTCTAGGCGTCTGACTATTTTGTGTCTTAGGCTTGTGTTCGTGGGAGCCTGGATGACCTTTGATAAGAATTGTGCTGCTGTTAGATCAATTCGTGAGGCCAAGGGGAGAAGGTTTGTCTCCACTAGGAGGTTGAGGACCTTCGCCCACCTTGGGGCACCCAGAATGACCCTGGCGGCTTCGTTTTGGACTGCCTCCAATCGGTCTTTATATTTTCTCTTGATGCCAATCAGAGCAAGGGAGGCATAGTCTACAATGGGCCTGACAGCATGTACGTAGAATGATCTTAGTACTCTGTGTCTGGCCCCTATGCGTCTTCCACTCATTACTCTCATGACAGACAGTCTTGCCTTTGTTCGGTCAAGCAGGTACTGGACCTCCTGGCGGAAGGAGAGGGTCCGGTCTATCCTTACCCCAAGGTACAGGTATTCCTGAACCCACTCCAAGTCCATTCCCTGGATTTTCAGACTTGTGCCTTGAACTCTCTGTCTCAAAGCCATGGCCTTGGATTTGGCTGCAGAGATCTTTAGTCCTGTCCTGCAACACTCCTCGGATACCAAGTCCAGACAACGCTGGGCTTTGTTTAGGCAATGTGCTCCAGTGGAGATGATAGCAAGTCTGCATAGGAGATGATCTTGCACCCCACTGGGAGGTTTATGTTGAGGATACAGGACATTAGTGTGTTAAAAAGGGCTGGACTGAGAACCCCACCCTGTGGCGTTCCATTTTCTAGTGGCATGTGCTGTGATAGGTGACCTTGGAATTTGACTCTGGCTGTTCTATTCGTAAAGTAGTCACCTATCCAAGCCAAGAGCTTACCTCTGATACCTTTTTGGATCAGGCTCTCCTGAATTGCAAGAGGACTTGCCAATTCGAAAGCCTTCTCCAGGTCAAGGAATACTGCCACAGATGCGCCCGTGTTTATTGTGCTCAAGAGCGTGGCTATGCTGTGCGCTGTGCTCATGCCCCTGGTGAACCCGTGGAGGTGTTCGTGTGGGGCTCCCATTTTCCATTGGAGCCGGTTCAGTACCATCCTCTCGGCAGTCTTGGCCAGACAGCTGAGGAGAGAGATGGGGCGATACTTCCCCGGCTCCTTTGGTTTAGGGATGGGAACTATGGTAGCCCTCTTCCAGCTCTGGGGTAGAGTGGAAGTTTCCCAGGACCTGTTGATGAGTTGCAGGAATGCAAGCTCACCTACCAGTCCCAGGCGGGAGATGATGGGGTACGAGATCCCGTCATTGCCCGGGGCTGAGTTGCAACTGGCTTTGTGTGCATCTCTTAGTTCCCTCAGAGAAAAGATAACGTCTGAGTTATCGGGTTCGGCTGCCCTTTATCTGATGTGAGCAAGTCTGTCTGGTTGTAGGCGTTCTTGTCTTGCCCTCAGTTCGGCTGGCAGACTGTTGCTACTCGTTCTCGCAGAGAACTCTTGCGCCAGTCTGTTGGCCTCTGCCTGGGGGTCGTGGTGCGTGCATCTCGGGGCTGAGCGGCTGGTGGCTCGCTTGACCCGTTGCCATAGCTCTGAGAGGGTGGTACGGTGATCGAAAGACTCACACCATTCCAGCCACTTTTCCTTGCCATTGGTAACTGCGCTGCCGAATTTATACCCTTGAGCGACGCCAAGGTGGCCAGCCCTCTCTCCCCCGTGATTGGCTGATCCGCGCCGCACGCATGTAAGCTGGCGGAGCCGATGGTCGCTCGCCTTGCAATTGAAATTGCCGTTGCTATGCAGCTCGGATCAGACAATCCTTTGGGGATTCTGAGGGTGACTTCTGGTTTTATTTATTTGTTTATTTGTTTTTAACATTAGCCTTATATTAATTCCTTAAAATTAGTCCTTAAGATTAGTCATGGTCATAGCTGGGGTCGTGAGGATGTGCGTATATGGGTGGTGGTGTTATGTTTTCGGTGAGTGTGAGTGTTCTGGGCCACCAGGTGTGGTTTGTGTGTGTTCTTGTGTTTGTGTATGATGTTGTTGTAGTGGTCGTCTTCTTGTTCGCGCAGTCGGGCCCAGGTGTTTTTAGCTCGTGTGTGTATGCGCGTGTTTAGTGGCTCAATGCTGTATGTTCTGTGTAAAGTTTCTGAAGGAATTCGGTCTATAAATGTTGCGCCGTGTACCCAGAGTAGTGCTTTGTTCTGTACTGCTTGCATTTTGTATTTTTGTGAGTTTGATATTGCAACCAGTGGGATAGCTGTGTATTCAAGGATTGGTCTGACAGTTGTTTTGTAGAGTCTGAGTTTTGTTTGCGGTGTGCAGCATGAGAAGCGTCTGAGTTTGGTGAGTGTTGTTTGTGCTTGGGCGATTTTTTGTTTGATGTGTGTGGTGAATCCGGTGGTTGTGAAATGGAATCCAAGAATGTTGCCTCTGTTTGTGTATGGGATGTTAGTGTTGTTGATTGTGATGGGTTCTGAGTTTCTGCGTGCAATGTGGATGAGTTTGAATTTGTTGATGTTTGTCTGTATTTTCCAATGGTGCTCAAATGTGTTGATGTTCTGAATAGCACTTTCTGTTGTTAGTTTCATGAAGTGTTGTGATTTAGAGGGGTGTGAGATTATCTGTGTGATATCGTCTGCATAGGAAATAAAGTTGCTGTGAGGTGTAGGTGGAGGCAGATTGGCTGTGTACAGGATATACAGGGTTGGTGAGAGTACACTTCCCTGTGGGACTCCACTTCTGAGGTGGAGAGGGGTGCCCAGGTGGGTTCCCAGGCGTATTGTGGCAGTCCTGTGGTCCAGGAAGCTGCAGAGAAGGCGCGTGAGATGAGTCGGGAGTTGTAACTGTGTTGATTTGTATTTGAGGCCGTCATGCCAGACCTTATCAAAGGCCTTGCTGACGTCTCGCAGTATGATGTTGATCTGGTGCTTGTTAGCGAGACCGAGAGCGATCTCCTCAAAAGCGAGGGCGATAGCACTCTCGGTCCCTCTGTGTGGGCGAAAGCCGTATTGCCTACTGTTTTGTATGTTGTTGTTTTCAAAGTATGTAGTGAGTCTGCGTGTTATTAGCCTCTCTAGCAGTTTCCCGGGAACTTCCAGCAATGAGATGGGGCGGTAGTTTACCACCTCATGTGCTGACTTCCCTGCTTTTGGTATGAGGGTGATGGTGGCGTGTTTGAATCTGTCAGGGAAATATCCTGTGGCCAATGATGCGTTGAAGATGTGGCGTAGCCTGCGGATCATTGTGGGTGGCAGATGTTCGATGATTGTTTTGTTTGTTGCTTGCTCCTGGTGTTGTGTTTTTGGTGTTTTTGATAGTGTTAACAATTTCTTCTGTAGTGATGGGTGTGGAGAGGGGACTATCCTCTGTGAGATTGTTTAGAGTGATGATGTTTTCTGGGAGAGTTAGGTTTCTGTGTTGCTGTAAAAAGTGTGTGACCTCGGTCTCTGTGGTGTGGTCAAACCGGGCATTCTCGGTGGGGGAGATCTGGAAATTCCGTTGCCAGAATTCCCTGTGGAGAAGCTCCATCTCCTCCACCGAGTCAACCTTTTGTCTGTGTGTGTTGTATATGTATGTGGCTCTCTGTCTGTTTGACCCCATGAGTTTCTTGAAGGAGCTCCAGAACTTCTTGGGGTCTCGTGTGTTCTGACATAGTTTTTGTGCAAGGGTTTCCCAGTGTTGTTTATTCATTACTTTAACCTCGTGTGTTAGTTGTGTTTTGAGTTCTCTGTATCGTGTGCGTAGGTGTGCGTCCCAGCCCCGTGTTGTTGTTAGCTGGTGTAAGTGCCTGTATTGTATTTTTAGCAATTTCAGACGATGTGTTTCTCGGTAGTGGGGAATGGTTTTGTGTGTTGTTCTGGGTATGTTGGCCAGTCTGGCCGTCTGTATGTCTGTGTACCACTGTTCAAGGTGGTTGTTTATCATGTGTGTGTGCTGGCCCTCGAGATCGATTATTTGTGTGTTTTCGAGTGCTTGTTTAAATCCCTCCCAGTCTGCATGTTTGAAGGATTCTCGGGGTTGTGTTGGGATCATGATGGGATTTGTTGAAAGTGTTAGTATGACAGGGAGGTGATCACTGGAGGTGACGTCGTCTGTCGATATGTGGTAGTGTAGGTGTGCTCTGTGGTTGGCAAGTACTATGTCAGGAGTTGTTGCTGTGTTGTATGCAATGTATGTAGGTGTGTGTGGACCGAGGTGTGTGTCTTCCCTGTTGTATGTAGGAGGCCAGGCCTCTGCCTACTGTGTTTGTGTGATTGTATCCCAAAAGTGTGTGGTTTGCGTTAAAGTCTCCCATGATGTATATTGGTTTGTTGTGCCTCAGGAGCTGCAGGATGTCAGGTTCTGGGATGTATGGTCTTCGTGGTGGGATGTAGAGTGTTGCCAGTATAATGGGTCCTTGTGGTGTGTTTACTTCGACTGCCAGGAGGTCAGAGGTGAAGTTATTAATGATTTTGTGAGAAATGTTATTCTTGATCGCAATTGCTACGCCATCGCTTCTTTCCTGTGATTTGTTGGAAGAGTAAATTGAGTATGGGTAGATTTTCAGTGGAGTAGTGTTATTGAGCCCATGGCTGTTTATAAGGATGATATGTGGGTCATGTTTTCTGTATGCATTAGAGAGTTCGTTTTTTAGTGTTGTCCAGTGTAATACATTGTGTTGGATGATTGTGAGGCGTGAATGTAGTAATGTGTTATTTATCATGTTTGCGTCCTGTGTACTTGTCTGGGACAACGAGGTGTCCATTTCGTATTTTTGTGATGTCTTGGTGTTTTTCGATCATCCTGTTTGTTACCAGGATGTTTCCCTGTGTAAGGTGTTCGTGGAGTTTGCCAGCTATGACCATGTTGTATCTCTCTTCGTTAGAGAAGAGCCATTTAATCCTGCCTTTCTGTATTTCTTGACCAATTTCATATCGGCTAGAGTACTCATATTTGTCTGGGTTTCTGGCAAATAGTCTGATTCCATAGAATTTGGGGTCCTTCACCGTTCCATCCATTAGCCTCTCCTGGCCATCATCTCCCATAAAGGAGATGTCGTTCTCATCTGGTTCATATGGATCAGCCGAGACTGGGGTTACCAGTTCTGCTGGGGGGGTCTCTTTTGGGAGATCTTTCAATGGTGGTGGTAGAGCATACCTTTTGAGAGATGATGGCCCCTGAGGGGTAGGTTGCTGTTGCTTGGATCTGACGGAGTTGTCAGGGGCAGGGGTAGCAGGGTTTGTGGGAGTGGATGGGGAGATCTGTTCAATCTGCGTGTCCAGAGCTTGGACATGGGAGGCTGTTTCAGACTGTTTGTTTTCTGTTGGAGGAGGGACCACCTTGAGGATCCCCCATGAGTCAGCTTCCCCTAGGTCGAGCTCTGGAAGGTTGTTTCTCCTCATTGCTTCCCTGGCGTGTTCCCTGAAGCCTCTTTCGGGGTTTATCAGGTTTTGAAGGTGTGCATGCAGCAACACTACCAAAATTTCCTTGGACAGGTTGTTAGGGAGGGCAAGGTGCACCGTGGGTTCTACTTTGGTCTTGTTTTTTTCATTGTTTTCTCGGATGTCCTGTCGGACCTGGTTGATAAGTGGTTTCCATGCATTTGTTGTTGCCTGCACTGTGGCTTGTGCTGTCTTTTGGGCTACTGCTTTCAGTGGTTTAGATTCTTTTTCTTTCTCCCTCTGCTTCTCTTTTTCTTGGGAGGTTTTGATGGCGTCTTTCCGGGTTGGACAGCTGTTGGCAAAGGTGCGGTGTGCCCCGCCACAGTTCAGGCATTTTTTGTGTGTGCTAGTGCATGTGCGGTATGTGTGCGTTCCGGAGCCGCATTCGGAGCATCGGTTTTTCTTTTCCTCTTTACAGGAGGACTTTAGGTGGCCATATGCATAGCAATTCATGCACTGTCTCACGGGGGTGAATCGTTCAAATTCGATCTGCCATGGTGCGACGTATAGCTTGAAGAGATAAATGCCCTCTTCCTTTATTTTATTTGCCGAGGCGTGGTCGGAAAATCTTACCTTCATCATGTAGATGGTTTTCATGATGTGGATGTTTTCCACTTTTGCGTAGGGGGCTGAACTCATGATTTCATTGGTGATGTCGTCGTGTTCCTCATTAACAACCTGTCTGTCTAGTTTTTTGAATACTAGCGTGAGCTTAGCTCGCATATCCAATGGAAGGATCGGTGTGAATCCCAACTTTGCCAGTTTGTTCATGATGTCATGAGAGAAGAGTTTCTCTGCCTGTTTGTCGTCGTCTATTAGTGCAACATACCCTGCACTAATGGGTGGGGTAGTACCGAAGTACTCTGATTTCGGCCTCAAAGAGTGCCTGGGCGAGGGAGTTACGGCGGCTCGGGGACGGGCCGCCATTGACATTGATCTTTACTTTAGCCATGGTTCGGTTGCATGAGGTCGTCAGGGGTGAGATGGGTGAGCGTGATCGGTGAGGTGATGGAGAGGAGGGGAAAATGATTTTTAGAGGAGAGAAAGTTCAAAATTTAGAGGTGATAGTGGAAATTTACAAGGTACCTGCACTCGACCCCCCTCAGTGTCAGCCTGGTTGCGTTCTCCAGTGCACTGAGGGATCGGAGTTTTGTGTTGGGCCTCTCCCTTACTGCCAATCCTTGCTACAAAGGGACAGCAGGTTAGAGGCGCACCAGCCAGACAAATACAAAAGTCTCGAGGGCTTATGTAGGTCCAGGTGGCCACAGGAAATTGAAGGAAATTAGGAGGAGGTAGAGGACACCTAAATGTCACCCCAGACTGCTGGGCCTCCCTATACAGGTTTCCCTGTGATAGAAAGAGCTGCGGGTCTGGGGAGAGGTGTAATGTTCCCTTGTCACCGTCAGTAGTCAACAAGAAAAAACCGCTGAAGGCAGTGGCAAAGCAAATAATCTCTGAAGACAGAGGAAATTTGCAGATCATTTACGTTAGTGGAGAGGTCAGAATAGCAAAAAGATTCGCGGCGCGATTGAGGTCCCGGTACTCCAGGGTGGCTCAATGACACTTTGAGGTTCTGTTTTGCTATTATGGTTACTCTCTTGGCATTGACTAGGTGCTCGTGGGATATATATATATATATATATATATATATATATATATATATATATATATATATATAGATCAAAACCTAGCAGCCACACCCTATAGATCATAGACGGTACAGCATTATCCAGCCAATTATCCAGCCAATCGGAGAGCTCGCTCCCCGACTTGCCAGATACTGCTATCCTGTGCTAATCTCTTTGTTGTGCCCTCGCTCACGGCGTGCTTGCAAGCTCTTTAGCTACCAACACCCAGTTTTGACTTATGGTAACATTTATGTTACTGAGAGCTAAACCTGACAAAGTGACATACAGACAGCTCCGTCAAGCCACCGTGGTTTACCGCGACCTTGACCAGGCTAATCTGTGTGTCACTGACCCCTGCCATCGGTCGTTGGTTGACTTACAGGCCGTGAATGTTCGTGTAGCTACGGCTATCATGACTTGCATTCTCTGCCCAGTGAGCAATCATTCTTCGACCTCTTTCTCTGCCCCTGCTTTTTTCCATCCTTTCTTGTACTCTTCCTGGGCCTACGAGAGTTCTTGTGACTCTGGTATTCGCCTGGGGGAGGTGTGCAGCCCCAGCCCCCTTGTAGCAGATTGGGACCAGGGAGCATCACCAAGTACAAAGCCTCGATTCTTGAGAGGAACCGGAGATCTCCGCCGGTTCTTCCTCTTGAGAGGGTCAGGCTGCAGGCTCAGGGAAACTGCAGGTCTCCATAAACCTGCAACTCTAGTGAGTAGGGCTAGGGATAGGTCCCTGAAAAGGGTCACCACTGACCAGTCAAGGAACACTCACACGACCTCTACAGCTCCTTCAAGAGGAGACGGGGGTGAGTCTGTAATTCCTGACACCCCTTTGGGTCAGTGGCGTAGTTCACAACCCCACCTCTTACCTCATGACTAAATGAGGATCAAGATCAAAATAACCAATGGACGACCCTCTCCTGCCAAGAGGGAAGCCCTACTACAAGCCCTCTTCGATGCCGAAATAAGAACACTAAGGATCATCACCGCTCACGACCACTTCCTCATCATCTGCCAAGATGGAACCAATGCCGAAGCCTTATTCACCATGCACTGCACTGACCACCTCAAAAGAAAAGGCTTCGAACCACTCATGCCTCCAGAGCTGAAGGCCAAGCTAACGCTAGTCCTTAAGCAACTGGACCGAGAGTTGGTAAAGGAAACTCCAGAATCTATAAAAGAGGAACTCGAAAGAAACATGCCAGATACCCAAATTGGAAACATCTACATCATGAAAAACAGATACTTGATAAAAATCCAATTTGCAGACCACCAGACCGCCGCTAAGATCCAAGAAAAAGGGCTATATCTCTTCAACATCTATATTAGCCCTAGACAAATAGAACCAGAACGATTCACCACCATCGTGCAATGCATCCATTGTTACCGCTACGGACATTACAAAAACAACTGTCCAGACAAAGAGAAAAAACTAAAACTATGCTCAGAGTGTGGGTCCAACACCCACAATTTCAGAGACTGTAAGTCTCAGACGAAAAGGTGTCTTAACTGCGGTGAAGGACACCGAACTATGGCCAACTCTTGCCCCATAAGGAAAGAAGCAATGAAACAAACAAGAGAAGAAAAAGCCAAAAAAGAAGAAGAAAAGAAAGACATTCCAATCAAAAAAGTTGCCGAGCAAACGGCAAAACAAACAATAGCCGCCACCCAAAATGCATGGCTTAAACCCCTGATAAAAGAAATTAAAGAAGAAAAAGAAAAAAAAGAACCGCAAATAATATTACAACTACCAGATGACCTCTCTGTAGGCATCATGACTGCACTGATACATGCTCACCTCCAAAACATCATGGAGCCAGGACTTGGTTATAGACACCACATTAAAAAAAAAATTCAAAAAAACAATCTCCCCGACCTAGACCTTGGAGATGGGGACTCCTGGGGGATTTTCAAAGTCCTCCCATCAAACACAGTAAACACCACAACAGAAACCACACTTACACAGACCACAGTCTCACCACGCCACCCACAACCGGATCTCGACCCACAGGACGAGCCAGAGACCGATATCTTCATTGCACCACAAAGGAAACCGACACCAGCACCAACACCAACCCCCACACCCACACAATCACCAGCACGACCACACACACCCAGTCACCACACACCCCAAACCACAACGAACACAATCAGTCAAACCCAAAACAACACATGTACACCGCAAACACACAGACGACCTTACAGACTCAGAGGTCGATGATCAGTCCCTTCGCCATAGGGACGGTTACGACCTCAATCCAAAAACATATGGCATCCGCCTCTTCGCCGCGGAGCCCTCACGATACAAACACCTCAACAGACTACAACTAGCACACGAAATACAACGCGGTACAATAAAATGGATCTACACAAACAACACATACCAAACCCACATTCACGAACAAAAAATCACACAACACTTACATGCAGGTAACATCTTATCCAGCCAGACATGATTGAGAAACTAAAACAACAAAACCTTGAACACCTACAGAATGGCTGGTACAACACAAACAAGTAACACCATGGCTGCAACACACACCACATTACACTCACGCCTCACAATCATCCAACACAATGTACACACATGGACATACAGACGAAGACAAGAACTTGCAACCATACAGACAACACGACCCTGACATCATACTCATAAACTCACACTCACTCAAACATCCACAAACAGTTAAAATATTCAATTACAACACATACACATCCAACAAAACAAACGACACCAGTGACGGCATTGCCATTGCCGTCAAACAACACATCAAACACAAAATACTGGACACCTTCACCTCAGAACTCATGGCCATAGAAATCGACACACCTCATGGACCCATCATCATCGCCACCACCTACATCCCCCCACGCAGACCTTATCTTAACCAACCTGACCTCTTCCAACTTCTACGACACCAAAACCCAACATATATCATGGGAGACTTCAACGCACACCACAGACTCTTTGGCTACACATACACAAATGCCGTCGGACGAGGCCTCGCCCCACTCATCTCCGACGGCAGACTCACCCACCTCGGCCCAGACGCCCCAACATTCATACATGCCAACAGCTCCACCACACCAGACATAGTTCTCGCCAACACACATGCAAATCTGAACTACCACATAACCACAGACGATGTCACATCCAGCGATCACCTCCCGGTGATACTCACACTCTCCACCAACCCCATCATGGTACCCACACCGCCCAGTGAGAACCTCAAACATGCAAACTGGGAAGGGTTTAAACAAGCACTTGAACACACACACACTCCAGATCTCGAGGGGTAACCCACACACACCATAGACCACCACCTTAACCAGTGGTACGCAGACATACAGACTGCCCGCGAGGCAAACATTCCTAAAACAACATACAAAACACTTGTACACTACCGAGAAACACATCGTCTAAAAACACTAAAAATACACTACAGACACCTTATTATTATTATTATTATTATTATTATTATTATCATTATTATTATTACTTTAATTATTAGTATTATTGCCAAAAAATATATTATACTGTAATAATAACAATAATAATAATAATAAGTATAATTATAATAATACTAATTGTTATAATATTGTTATTAATATTATTATTGTTATTATTATCATTATTGTAGTTGTTATTAGTATAGATGTAAAATTATATTATAACTGCAATAATTGCAATAATAATGATAATAATTGCAATAATGATGATAATAATTGCAATAATGATGATAATGATGATGATAATGATGATAATGATGATGATAACGACAATAATGATAATAATCATGATAATAATGATGATAATAACAGGAATTGTGTCCATATATAATTAAAAAAGGTAAAAGAAAAAAAATCCCAAAAGTCGAAAAAGCGGCATAATGTAGCGAAATATTGCCTTTTGAGAGTAGACTCCAAAATGACGTTTTTTCCATTCATTTGAGGATTCTGGCAATTATTAGGGTAATAATGATAATAATTACCAGATTTCTATTAATCATGACAATAATGATGATAAAAGTGAGAATAAAGAGAATTTTGGGAAACATTTATGATATTAATATTTATATTTCTTATTATCATCATTATTATCATTTTATTATTTTTATTTTATTATTATTATTTTTATTATTATTATTTTTATTATTATTATTTTTTTTTCTTTATTTTTTAGTATTATTTCCAAAAAATATATTTTAACTGTAATAATAAAAATAATAATAATAATAAGTATAATTTTAATATATAATTGTTATAATATTTTATTAATATTATTATGTTTTTATTATCATTATTATTATTTTTACTGGTAGTATAAAGTAAAAATAATTATTTAAACGTAAAAAATTTTTAGTAATAAAAGATATTAATTTAAATAATGATATAAATTGATATAGAATCGTTTTTTTTTAAATTTTTATTATTATTGGTTTTTACTATTATTTTTGAGTTTTATTAGATAGATGTAAATTATTATTATAACTGCAAAAATTGCAATAAAATGATAATAAAATTTCAATAATGTGATAATAATTGCAATAATATGAAATGATGATGATAATGATGAAAGATATGATAACGATAAAAATGAGATAATCATGATAATAAGATGAAAAAAACAGGAAATTTTGTCCATATATAAAAAAAAAAAGGCAAAAAAAAAAAAAATTTCCCCAAAAGTCGAAAAAGCGGCAAAATCTAGCGAAATATAGCCTTTTTAGAGTAGCTCCAAAAAGACGTTTTTTTTCCCTTTATTTTATGATTCTGGCAAATTTTAGGTATAATGATATAATTACCAGAAATTTTATTAATCTGACAAAAAATGATGATAAAAATGAGAAAAAAGAGAATTTTTGGGTAACATTATGATTATTAAAATTATTACTATTATCATTATTTATCATTTTTATCATTAATTTTTATTATTATTATTATTATTATTATTATTATTATTATTATTATTATTTTATTTTTATTATTATTATTATCATTATTATTATTACTTAATTATTTGTATTTTTGCCAAAAAAATATTATAACTGTAATAAAACAAAAATAATATAAATTAATTATAATAATACTAATTTTTATAATTTGTTATTAATATTTTTATTGTTATTATTATCATTTTATTATTTTAATGCTTGTATAATTGTAAAAGTAATTATTAAACAGTAAAAAATTACAGTAATAACGATATTAATTGAAAAAATGATATAAAAAATATTATAGAAAAGTTATTATTCTATTTTTTGGCAATAATACTAATAATTAAAGTAATAATAATAATGATAATAATAATAATAATAATAATAATAATAATAATAATAATAATAATAATAATAATAATAATAATAATAATATAATAATGATAATAATGATGATAATAATGATAATAGTAATAATATTAATAATCATCAAATGTTATCCAAATTCTCTTTATTCTCACTTTTATCATCATTATTTTCATGATTAATAGAATTCTGGTAATTATTATCATTATTACCCTAATAATTGCCAGAATCATCAAATGAATGGAAAAAACGTCATTTTGGAGTCTGCTCTCAAAAGGCTATATTTCGCTAGATTTTGCCGCTTTTTCGACTTTTGGGATTTATTTTCTTTTACCTTTTTTTTATTATATATGGACACAATTCCTGTTATTATCATCATTATCATCATTATTGCAATTATTATCATCATTATTGCAATTATTATCATTATTATTGCAATTATTG
>NW_023659231.1:69555-72055 GCF_015228065.2 Penaeus monodon
ATCATTATTATAGATATTCTATATAGTATATAGTGTGTGTGTGGTGTGATGTGGGTGTGTGTGGTGGGTGGGGGTGTGTGGGTGGGTGGGTTTGGATGGATATATGTATATCATAGATATTGATATATATATATAATGAGAAGATAAAATAGATATCAGTATATATATATCTATATATATATAGGGTATAGATAAGTATATCATAACATATAGTATATATATGAGATCTTATATATATAGTAATAGATTAGAGAGAGTATTATATATATGATATAGTATATATATAATTAAACAACACAAAACACACACATGATATAGACATATTGTTTATAGAAACATTTTATATAGATAATATATATATATATATTCGAATATAGATATCTATATTATACAGATGTATTAGGTTGACATATAGATGTGATATTATACATATATTATTATATTATCTATAGATATGAGAGATAAGCTTAATAGATATTGATATATATAAAGAGATAACATAATATATATATAGATATAATGTAGATATATAGTATAGAGATATATATGTATGAGTTATATTCTACCATAGTGAGTATATATATATATGATATAATTATTAGAGATAGATTATCTAGTTATAGGCTATCTGTTGATGTATTGTATATATATAAGATTTATAATATATATATAATATAATAGAGATAAGATAATACTAGTATATGTAATATGTAGATTAATATATAGTATATATTATATATAGAATATTTATATTATATTTATAATAAGGCTATATAAAACATTTATATGATATGTTTATATGATAGATATTATTAGATATAGAAGAAGGTAGAATGATATATATATATAGATTATATATATATAATATAATATGTAGAAAACGTTTAAGATACACACACCACTCAAACTACTATAGTATATAAGAGATAGATATATATAATATATATCGAGAATATATATGATTAGGTATAGAGATAGTACTATATATACAATATAGTATAGAGATATATAAGTAGAGAGTATTTAGATATGATAGAGAGAGAGTAGTATAGATGTAGTGATAGATAGTGATAGATATGATTATATAGATAGTAGATTAGCTGATTGATGATTTCTATAGTACACATATATATATATTTTTTTTTATATATATCAATCTTATATATATATAAATATATATATATATAATATATATATATATATTATATATATATATATGATATATTTATAGATAGAGTAGAGAGATAGAATAGATATATAGGTACATCTATATATTATATATATTAACTATATATACAATATACAATATATATAGATATAGATATATAGTATATATATAGATTGAGTATATATATGTACATTTTCATATATATGTATGTGGTAGGTATAGTATATATTTTAGTTATATATATCAGTATGAGATTTATATATGATATTTTATATTATTACTATATAGAATATATATATATATTTAAACATTTATATATATATAATATATTGTATATATAGTGTATATATATATATATATATTATATATATATTATGTTATATTTTCAAATAGTGTGTGGGTATATTATAGTATATATCATATTTAGATAGATATTAGATTACTTTGATTATATAGGAAGTTAGAGTATTATATAGTAACATATAGGCATGATGATATATTGATAGATATAGTATATATAGATATATATGGTATAGTATATATAATATATATATATATATTATATGTATATTATGTATGGATTTATGTGGTGTGTGTGATTGTGTCTGTGTGTGTGTGTATGTATGTACGTATGCATGTATGTGTGTGTGCATATATTATATATATATATTATTTTATTAGTATATATATATATATAGATTAGAAGATAGATAGATAGATAGATGATAGATAGATGATTAGATGTAGAAAATAGAGATAGATAGATATTCATATATAGATAATATATATATATATAGTATAATGATTATGGATATCGTGTATGGATGTATATAATATATACTATTATATCTTATATATATATATATATATATTATATATAAGATATTATATATATAGATATATAGGATAGTATATATGGTATATATAGGTATGCATATTATATATATGTTATGCATACCATATAGTATATATTTTTAAAAAATCAGTTATATATATCTAATATATATATGTTATATATATATCTATACACATATATATATAGTATATATAATATGTATGAATATATGTATATAGATATTATATATGATACTATATTATATAATATATAGTATATATATATATATATTTTACTATATATATATATCTATGATATATATATATAGTATATGAATATGTGTGCTGTATGTGGTGGTTTGTATATATAGATTATATATTATATCTATTTATTATTATATATTATTCTATAGATAATAATATATATATAAATATATATATGCATATATATATATATATATAATATATATTATATATATATATTACGATACATATACT
>NW_023659232.1:0-10000 GCF_015228065.2 Penaeus monodon
TCTCTCTCTCTCTCTCTCTCCTCTATCCTCTCCGTTCTCCCACGCGCTGGAATCTATTAAGGGAACAAAAATTAGTAATTTTTTTTTTAATAAAAAATCTGAAAAAAAATGAATGATTGATGAAAAAGGCAAAAATGAAAATGAAAACAGGGGAAATGATAAAATATTATCATGAAATATAATGAGATGATGATTGTATGATAATAATATTGATATAATAGAAATGATAATATAAAAAAAATGAAAAATTTGAGATAATAATAAATAATAGTAAAATAATAATAAAAGATAATGCAATATAGTAATGTGACAATAATGAAAAAATAATAAAAAAATAATAAAAATAATAAAAATAATTAAAAATGATAAAATAATTAACAGTGTAAAAATAATAATGATTAATGAAAACTTTTTAAAATTTAAAAAATTTAAGTTTTTTTAATATTTATAATAAAAAATTTAATAATGATGTAATAATTAATAATGAAAATTTAAAAATAAAAAGGAGTTTAAAAAATAAGATGAAGAAATTGTGTTTAAAAATGACACTTAATAGAAATGATGAAAATAATTTATATAAAAAAGTAATAATAATAATAATATGCATACTTTGATAAGCCGTCAATCTCGATTTTTTGATGAAAAACAATACGTCATTTTTTTCGTTTTAAATTTCAACACTTATGCTAAAACTCACTGCGTTGTCTATTTTTTTTTGTAGATAATGCGACTATTCCAAATCTATGGTCAATGACCTTCACCCAATTATTGTTTATTTGGAATGAAAAAATGACTGTGTATTAAAATGTTTCAAATATTAATAAAAATATTTTGTTTTTTGTGTTTTTATAGTTGTAAATGAAAATGGTGATAGTGTTTAGTGTTAATGATAAAAATATTCTTCTTTTATTGTTGTTTTTTTTTTATTATTTTATTAATACGTTATTATTATAAGATATTATTTTGCTATCTTTTTATTTTTTCTTTCTATTTTATTTTTTGTTGTTGTTCTTTTATCATTCTCATTATTGAAAAAATACATTTATACCATTATTATCACCGGTACTTTTTCTTATTCTCGTTCATTTATAAATTATATATGAAATTGCAAATGCCACTACCATCGCATCCCCTACCACATCACCTCACCTCGTAATTCCCCGATATTTTTTTTTTTTCACACCGATGTCCGAAAATATTCTTGAGCACAAATACGTCCCAAAGTCACCCGTCTCCCTCTTTTCCTCCTTCGCCATCCCCTCTTCTCCCCCCCTTCTGATCTCCCCTCATCCATCCCCCCTTCCATCTCGTCTTGGAAACGTACCCTTCCCCATAAAAAATTAACACCCTTAACCCCCTTAACTGCCTGGAAATCCATCAAACAGCATTACTGACGGCAGATCGCGCCTAAAATTTAATCCTAGGGGGGAAAAACCCTACCCAAATTATTAAAAAAGTCCCAAATAATTGTTTTGGGAGGAAGGGTGTCACAGAGGTTTTTTTTTTTTTTATTTTTTTTTTTTTTTTTCACCTGCCTTTTTCACCTGGGATTGCCTGGTTTTTTTTTTTCTTTTTTTTCCTTTTTCAATCTAGATTTCTTTTTTAGTGTGGGGCCAAAGTTTTAAAAACGGGATTTTGGTAAATTTAGTTTTGTGTTTTTTAAAGGTTCAGTTTTTTTATTATTCATTATTCATGAATATTTTTTATAGTTTTTTCCCCTTAATTTTGAGTAAAACCCCTTTTTTTTTTCCCTTTCCCCTTCAATTGATTTATTACGACTTTTTACAAACGGTATTGCGTCCAGTACCCCCCGCTTGCTCTTGGGAAAAATGATAAATCGTCTCAAGTGAAAAAATGTAACCGAAAAGTTGTCTTTTTAAATCCCACTCTCTTAGTTCTCTCGAGCTCAATTCAAAAGGGTCCTTCTTGCGAAACATTCTCGTACTCGCCCCACAGCCGAAAAATTTGGTTCTTTTCTGATGTTTAACCCGGCCGACCTCCCCGCTGCCCCCGCTCCCCCGGGCGCTCGGATATATCTGGGAGGCCCGACAAACTCCTTTTCCTCGATGCGAGATCTTCTGTAGCTGCTCTAAAACCATTTAACCGATGAGGCCGAATATTAAATCGGGGGCTAACGACTGGGCCCAAAAATGGGCACTGGGGGAAAGGGGGTAAATTTACTTTGACGGGGGCGCGGCGAGGTGACCGGGGCGCGGGGGAAGGCAGAGGGGGGGGAGGAGGTGGGTGGGGGGGAGGAAGAAAAGGGGAAGAGAAAAAGGGGAGATGAGATGGTACAAAGGAAAATAGTAATAAAAAAGATGTTGACGATGATAAAAATAGGATTTTGAAGATGGGGACAGAGAGGGAAATGGGGGGGGGGGGGAGACACAAATACTAATAAAAAAAAAAAGTAGGAGGAAGGGGATACGGGGGAAAAAAGGGAGATGATTAGGGAAAACGCGAGGGGGAGGGCGGGGGGAGTACAGGACAGAAAGGGGGAGGAGAAGGGGAAAGGACGGCCGTAAAAAAGACGGGGGGTGGGAACGGGGGAGAACGGGAGAAAAAAAATCCCCAGTTAAAAAAATGTTGAAGACGAAGAATTTAGAGAACCTACTCGATAAATCTGTGACACTTCATTATTTTCCTTGTGGAGGAGGGGCACTTACTCCTCTTAAATGTCATGACTCACCATTTTCTCCGCGCTCATCTGGGCTTCCTCCCTCTCCTCCTTCTCCTCTTTTTCCCCTTTCCTTTTCCCCTTTTCCCTTCCACTCCCTCTTCTCTCTTCCCCTCCTTTCCCCCCTTCTTCATAACTTCCCCCTCCTACTTCTTCCCCCCCCACCCCCCTCCTCCTCCTCCCCTTCCTTCCTCCCTCCTCCCCCCCTCCTCCCCTCCTCCCCCTCCCCCCCCCTTCCCCTCCCCCTCCTCCTCTCCCCCCCCCCTCCCCCTCCCCAACCCCCGCCCCTTCGTGCATCCCGTTCAAGTGATTCTCCTCCTCCTTTTTTATTCGTCTCCTTGTTGCCTCGGACACCTCGCTCTTCACTCCTCCCCCCGCCCCCCCACCTTGCCTCCTTCCCTCCTGCCCCCTTCCTCCCCCCTCCTTTCTCTGGTACCCAGCACACCATGTACGACTTACCCTTTATCTTCCATGCTGTCCCGTGTCTTTCTTGCTGTTTCATAATTATTCCGAGCTCACCCACACCCCACAAAAGTTCATTACTTTCGGCCCTTTCTCCGTCAAAAACTCTTCCCCCTTTTCCCCACTGGGGACTTCCCCGCCTCTCTGCTTTCATCACTGTCTTACCCACCTCTAAAGATCCCATGCACGTTATTCCATTTCCCCCCCCGGGCGGCGCCCCCTTCCTTCTCCTTTGCCCTCTCTCCCTCCAGCTCATCATCACTCTCATCCCCCCCTGGGCCTCCCCCCTCCCGCCCTCACCACCAGCGCCGCCTCTCCCCTCACCACCTCCCTTAGCTACATCTTCGTCCGCCCAAAAGGAAGAAAATCCAACCCCCTCAGAAGCCTTTTCCGTCATCCATTTTCGTTAATTTCGACTCATTTCTATTCTTTTTATCCTGCCATATTTCGCCCTCCTCGTCCCCTTTTTTTTAAATCCCCGGGCCTCTTTGAGGGGTCACAATTTACTACCTCTAACATCTCGCCCTACTGGGGGGCTACCCACTAAGGCTCCTTAACGCCACATATTTCCCTCCCTCCTCCCCTCCCCCCTCCTTCTCTCCTCCCCATGCCCGCCCCTCTCCTTTCCCCTCTCCCTTTCTTCCTTCTCTCCCCCACCCCTCCCATCGCCCGCCCCCCCTTTTTCTCCCCTCCCCCTTCTTTCCTCCCCATCCCACCCCCTCTCCCCCCCTACCCCCCTTCTCCCCCGCCACGCTCCCCTCCTCACCCCTTTCCCCCTTTCCCCTCCGCCTCCCCCCGCACCCCGCCCCGACCCCCGAGAACCGCCAGGGTCCGCCGGGGAAAGATTTTTTTTTTTTGGGAAGCGGGAGGGGGGGGGGGGGGGGGGAGGGGGAAGGGAGGGAAGGGGAAGGAAAAGGGGGCGGGAGGGGGAAGGGGGGGGGGGAGGGAGAAGAAGAAGGGGGGGAGGGAGGGGGAAAGGGAGGGGGGGAGGGAGAAGGTAGAGGGGGCGGGAGGGAAAAGGGAAAGTTAATTCTTTTTCCGGAAAAAAATCGTGCATGGAGGGGGAGTGGTAGCGGCAAGTGATGAGGGATTACGCGGGGATCACGGAGACTAATAAAGGGAGAGAAAAGGATGGGAGGAGGGGGGGGGAAGAAAAGAAGGGAGGCAAAAAAAAAAAGAAGGAGACCGATGATTTCGAGAGGGCGGGAGACGCCGTTGTCCAGAGAGGCTAAGGAGACGACGGAGCAGACGACGCCGGGGGGAGGGAGTGTTGTCTTCGGCGGGGGCCAGGAAATGGGCCCAAAGGATGGGGGGGGTAATGGTTATTAGCGCAAAACTCCGGTTTCGATGGGGGGGGTCCCTTTTGACAAAACGCCCTCAACCGCACTGAAAAATCTGAGATTTTATATATATTTCTGTGTGAATATTTTTATAATAGACAACACACATGTAATGTATGTTATGTGTGTGGTTTGTTTGTTTTTTTTGTTTGTTTTAAGAAAAACACAAAACACAAAAGCCACATATGTGTGTGCTGTTATTTTAATTTATAAATTAAAATTATATATATATATTTTAAATATATATATATATTATATATATTTGTGTGTGGTGTTCTGTCTGTCGGTGTTGCGCTCTGTGTGTTGTGTGTGGTGTGTGTGTGTGTGTGTGTGTGTGTGTGTGTGTTTGTGTGTGTTGTGTGTGGTGTGTGTGTGTGTTGTGTGTGTGTTTCATGTATTTTGTATGTATGTGTGTGTATTTGTGTATATCATATATTTATGTATGTTGTGGTGTGGCCCCCGTTGTGGGGGGTTGTGTGGTTGTGTGGTGTGTGTGTGTTGTATAAAGATAGACAATATATATTAAAAAATTTTATATATATATATAATATATATATTATATATATATTTTATATTATATGGGGTGTGTGTTGTGTGGTGTGTGTTGTGTGTGTGTGTGGGGGTTGTTTTTGTGTGTATGCATTTATTTTGTTTTGGTGTGTATGTGTGTATATCCCTATATTTATTTTGTGTGTGTGTATGTATAATAGATAACATATATATATATATAATATATATATTATATATAAATTATATATATATATAAAATGGGGTGTGTGTGGGGTGTGTGTGTGTTGTTGTTGTGTGTTGTGTGTGGTGTGTGTGTTGTTGTGTTACACCCCAGCACCCACACACCACACACACACCCCAAAACACACCACACACCACACACACAACAACACACACATCACCACACACACACACACCACACACACACAATGCATGCACACGCACACCCACACCACCCACACCCACACACACACCCACCACGCACGCACGCCCCACAAACCCACACACCACAACACACACACACACACCACACACCACACACATCCGCCGCACGCACGCCGCACGCACCCCGCACGCACCACGCGCCACACACACACACACACCCCAAAACCCCCACCCACACCAACACACCACACACACACACACCAACACAAAATGCACCACACCCACACACACACCCACACACACACACACACCACAACACACACACAACACTATATATAGGGTTTGTGTGTATGTGTTGGTGTGTGTATATTATTCTTTTTAATAAAATTTATATATATATATATATATATATATATTAATATATATGTTTTAATTAATATATGTTAATATGTTGTGTGTATATATATATTATATAATATATATATATATATATTATTAATATATAATATATATAATATTATTTTATAATTATATAATACACGCACACAGATTATATAATTCGGGAAACTGCAGCGGGGGAAAACGGCGGCCTCGCCCTCCGCGGGGGCCGCAGAGATATAAATCAAGGGCGAAAAGAGGACCGGGAGGAAAAGAAAAATGGGCGCGATGAGAGCGAGCGACTTTTGGGGGCTGGGGCGCGAATGCAGGGCGGAGGGGAGGCGAAGGAGAGAGGAGGCAGCCTCGAAAAAGACAAAAGGAATGTGGGAGAGGGAGAGGAAGCCTGCAAAAAGACAAAAGAAAGGGAGAGAGAAAGGGAGAGGCCCCTGCGAGAAAGACAGAACGAGGGAGAGGAAGGGGGAGGAAGGTGGGAAATATTTCGCAGAAAAAATTGGGACGATGGGGTGACGTGCCGGCGCTGATTGACAGGCCGAAGAAGCGGTTCGCGCGTCGCCTCAGCCGCCCGGTAAACGCCCGACCCCAAACGAAAGGGAAAAAAAAGTAAAAAACCAAACGCCTCTTCTCATCGAATAATTATGAAAATTATCAAAAATTTAAATGCGGGCGTGTCCCGGTGTTTTGGGGCGTGATGTATTACCCGACCGTCGGGGGCTGAGGACTGTTTTTGGGGCCGCAAGAAGTCCCCCGGGATCTCGCCAAGAGTCTCGCCAAGAGGTCTCCCTAAAGATCGCCCCAAGGGGTCCTCGGTCAAAGGCCCGCGGATTAGCCTCGCCACGCGGGAGGTGAACTTTAAATTACCAAGCAAATTTCTGTGCAACCTCGAGACCGCGGGAAACCATCGGCGACGATCCAAGGTGGAAATTTAATTAAAAAGGTCCTTCCAGCGCACTTCCCCGTCCCGGAGTTATGTATGGTAATTCAAATAACACGGCGGAGGGGGGGGTAAATTATCTCACGGGGGAATAAAGAACACGCATCCGCCTCCCTAAAGCTCGCCCACATACTCTCAATTTAGGGTTTTAAATTCTAATAGAATAAGAACAGAAATGCTTTATGGTTGAGGATTTCACGGGAAAACTAAACAATATAAGTAGGGGAAACTCGCAGTTACAAAAATGGGTGGGGGGGTGGGGGGGGGGGTAGAGGGGGGGGGGGGACGATGTGTTTTTTGTTGCTGATGTGGGGGTTCTTCCCCCCCTTTGGGCCCCCCCCCTTTTCCCCTTTCCTCCCCGCCACTCCCCCTCTCTCCCCTTCCCTCCCCTCTGCCCCCCTTTTTTCTTCCCCCCCCCCCCCCTTTTTTCTTTTCCCTTTTTTCCCCCTCCCCTTTCCCCGTCTTCCGTCCCTCTCTCTCTCCTCTCTCTCCCCTCTCCTCTCTCTCTCTCTCTCTCTCCTCTCTTCTCTCTTCCCCTCTCCCTTTTCCCCCCCCCCCCCCGGTCTTCCCCCCCTCCCTGTTTTTTTCCCTTCCCTCCTCCCTTTTCCACCCTCCCCCCTCCACCCCCTTTTCCCCTCCCCCCTCCCGTAATGCCCCCCCAGGTCCCCCCAAACGCCTCCCCCCAGGTTTTTCGGGATCTCCGGGCTGACCGGTAAGGTGGCCATTATGGTTTTAACCCCACCCATCATAAAACTTTTTGGGGCCAGGGGCGGGGAGGGGGGGGGGGGGGAAAAGGGGAGTCTAAGGTTGCGAAGTTAAGGGATTGTTGGGGGGAGGGGGGGGGGGGGGGCGGAAGATACTATTTTTTGTGTGTGGGGTTGGGGTGTGTGTGTTGTAAAATATAATATTTAATATATTATTATATATTTATTTTTAATACATACATACACAACACACCACCCACACACACACCCCACACCACACACACACACACATACACCCACTCACACCAACACACACATACACCACATCCACACATACAAAACCCACCCCACACCAACACACACACCACAAAACACACACACCACACACACACCACACATATATATATATATATTATATTATTATATATTTTTATATATATATATATATTATATTTATATTAATTATATATAAAATTATATATAATATATTTATATTTATGTTTATATTATTTTATCTTTTAATTTCTTATTATATATAATTTAATTTTATATATATATATTTTTGTCTTTGTTTTGTTGTATTTTTAATAATATATCTCTTATTAATTTATTATATTCTTTTCATTTTTATTATTTATATCTATATTCCTCCTATATTATTATATTTTAAATATTATTAATATATTATTATTAATATTGGGGAGCTTATTGTATTTTAAAAAACCTGAATTCACGCGGGGAAAAAAAAACCTTTTTTGTATGATCCCCTTTTCTCTTCTGATTCTTCCTTTCTATCTCCTTCGATCTTTTATCAAAGGATTCACCCTTCCTTTTAGCCTTACTCGCTGACGCTCCTCCTCGGGGGCAGTACAGACTTCCACTCTGCCCTGCCCCTTTGCCTCCTCGCCTACGTGAGCGCATATCCGGGGGCTGCGGGGGCCCCACGCACAAATTCCGCCAAAGCTTTCCGCGGAGCACCACGTAGATCGGCGCACCTTTCGCTACAGCCCTTCCGTATCTGCTGCCCTCAGCTTTGGGATCTGGTGCTCTTCCCCCCCCCTTTCCCCTCCCCACTTCCCCCCCTCCCCCACACACACTTTCGCCCCTACCCTTACAGCACCTTCGCTCCCCCCATCCTTCTCTCTCCCTTTCGACCCTGGGTGATTTGATGCATCCCCCGCCAAAATTTAATCTTGGCTGCCGTCCAAATTCGCACTCAGGTTCTTGAAATTCTTCGGGCCCCTCGATGTTGCGTCTTGGGTAATGTTTGGGGAGGGTCATGGGGAAGGGAGGCCCAGGGGTGGGTGCTGAAGGGGCTGGGGAAAGGGGGGTCAGGCGGGGCGTAGGGTCAAGGGGGTTTTGGGAGGTTGTGATCGAATATGGGGGAAGGTTTGTTGAAGAGTATAGACAAAATTTAGAAAAATTTATGTGGGGTGAAAATTTTAAAGATAGGTGGTGAGGTCGGTTGCTTTATCGAGGGGAGGGGGGGGGGGAGGGGGGTGGAGGGGCGTGTAGGCAATGTATTGGGGGTGACAGGAGGGGGGGTGGGATGGGGCGTGGGGCGAGCGTGGCCCTTGACTTTGGGATCAGTACGATTGGCGTGGGGCGGGTTGAGGGGTGCGGTGGGGGGATGCAGTCGGGGGGTGGCCCGCGATGTATTTAAAAGACATTATGGGGAGCGGATAATATGTATACGCGAATGGAAAGGTGAAAAGAAGCAATAAAAAGGGGCATTATAAGGCCTGGGGGGGGGGGGGCGTCCTGGATACACAGGATTGACAGCGAAAGATGGCTCCTATTGGTGTTATTGTTTCCCGGGCGTGAGAAAAAAAGCCACGGGTATCGCTTCGCTCTACGGGGGCATAAAATGGGGACGTAAATCCTCGTGCTAGGTGTATGATTAAAAAAATTATATTAATGAAGGTATTCGTGTATTGATTTTAAGATGACCTTTTTTGGGCAGCTCAGGCGACACAAAAAATAGTAGGCTTGCTGACGATTACGAAAAATTTTTGAAAAACATTAGTATTAAGATTCGGTGTCGAAAGAAAGGCTAAACAAAATACGAAACTCGCATTAAGATTTCGAAAAATTTTATATAACGGGTGAAAAAAAAGAGGAGTGTCATCCCCTTTTTTAAAATTTCCCTATTTTTTTTTTCTCTCTCTCTCTCTTTTTTTTTTTTTCCTTTTTAGCATCGTAAAAATTGTGAGGCGATCAATGCAAAATGGGAGGGAAAAGCAAGATAAAGTCTCGGGAAAGAAGGGCCCAAAAAAATGCTGAAATTTAGTGGGAAAAATCTTGTAAAATTCTCATTCGGGGATGCGGGGAAATTTTTAAATAAGTAGGGTATTAAGTCACAAATATAGATGAAGAGGGACGAAGACAGCCGGAAAACTAAGTGAACGGAAGGGAAAATATTTATGCGAAAAAAATCCAAACTTTGACTTGGAAGGAAGCTGACAAAATTTGAAGGGGAAGGGGAATGAAAGTAGGAGGGAAAGCTGCAAAATTTCGGATATTTTGTGGTGAAATACCCCGAAAAGGGAAAAACTGGGGTAACCAGTTAAACAGATTTAGGAGAGGGAAAAGC
>NW_023659232.1:12500-20000 GCF_015228065.2 Penaeus monodon
ATGCACAAATTGTGTAAAAAAAAAAAAAAGTACCAAACATATTTATCAACACCTTTGTAAAAAGAGAAACTGGTTTCAATTTTGTGAGAATTTTTTGATTCCAAATGCAAGGGGACGAGGAAAAGGCGTGGGGGCCCCCTCGGTTCCTTCTCTCTCATCTTTAACGCATGCTCTCTTTCTCTCTCCTTTTGTTCCTTTATCCCATTCATTTTTACAGCAAAATTTTTGGGGGTAAAGACATCAAAATATATTTATTTTCCGACTGCACTGATATTAAATGCAAAGCCATCCTGTGGCCCCGGTCCTGATGCATCAAGCTCCCGGCCAGTCTTCCCCCTCAGCCCTCGCTGTGTTATCGGGCTGATACTTTGCGGGTTTCCCCTTGGCACCTCCGCACCTACGCACTTCTCGAGCCTTTCATCTCCCCCATTTTTCACGCTCGAATCGCCTTCATGTGTCCAGGCCCTCCAGGGGCCCCACCTCTCACGCCCGGCCATCAACTTCGTCACACCCGGACGAGGGAGACCCCCGCGGCCGTTCCGATGCCTGAGCGCCACGTTCATAAAAATTCCGGGGGCCGCGCATTCGAGTTTTTGTCACTGGGTAATTTTCGGAGGGCCGACGGACGTCTTAGGGGAATTGGGACATTTGGTAAGGAAAAAATTTCCCTTCTGCTGTCCCCCGTCGGTCGGACCTCAAAACGATTTCCAGGGAAAGTGAAAAAATGGCACCGTTTTTAGGCGTGCGAAGCGTGCTAAGTAAAACGTTTTTGTATTCCTGCGGGGAAATTTTGAAAGTATTTGGGTTATATTTAGGTTATTTTTTGGGCCCTGGTGTTCGTAAATGCGTGATCTTTTACCCTGGTTTATCCTAACTGCCCCGGGAGGATTAAAGTAATTGTTACTGCCTTTTTTAAAACAAGTCCAAAAACCCCAGATGGGGGCAGTGCGGGGGTCTCGGGGTTTTTGGGCACACGGGGCCCTTCCAACCGCCCATCAAATTTACTCAACTCCAAGTGGGTTCCCACACGGGTCAGCGGGATTTTAGAACTAGTGTCCCAAAACCTAAAAGACCAAACCCCGTGCTTTTTCTCCCTGGGTGGGGCCCCTTATGTAAGTGGCCAAAAAAAGTTAAATAGGAAAAATTCAAGGAACTTGGGCAAACTAAGGGGAAATTAAAAGATGAAAACGGGGCCCCCGGCTTTTAAATTTTTTCCCGGACTGCGACCTCAACTTTTTGTCAGATTTCACCAGATTTCACCTCCTCTCCAAATTGTGGGTTTGTATGCACGGACCTTCCTCAGGTGCCCAAAAAAGGCCGATTTTTTGTATTCCGGTTTTTGTGGGGGACACAGCAGGACAAGGCGTGGTCTCCCCCTCCCCCCCTCGTGGGCCCCCGGCTCTCCCTCTCCCGTCTCCCTTTCCCCCTTCCCCGCTCTTCCCCCCCCGTCCTTCCCTCTTCTGTCCCCAGCCCCCCTTCGCCGCCCTTCCTCTCTCCCTCCCCACTTTCTTTCTTTTCATTCTTTCGTCTGTTGGTTTTAAACTCTTTTTCCCCTGTCTTCTCTCTTTCTGTTGTCTCTCTCTCCTCTCTCTCTCTTCCTCTCTCTCTCCTCTCTCTCTCTCTCCTCCCCGACCTCTTCTCTCCTCTCCTCTCCTCTCTCTCTCTCCCCTTCTCTCTCTCTCGCCCCCTCTCTCTCTCTCTCTCTCTCTCCCCTCTCTCTCTCTCTCCTCTACTCTCTCGATTTTACTTCTTCTTCCCTTCCTCTCATCCCCCACTCCTTTTTCTTCTTCTCACTTTCTTCCTCCCCCTCGCCCTTCCCTCGCCCTCGTCTATTTCAGTCCACCCCATTAATTATCCCTTCCCATATTTCGTTAGTCTGGTGATCTTTTTTGAAATTTAAAAAAAACTCTCTTAAAATATTTACTTTTGAGTACTTTTTTTTCATTGTCTGGGGTTTTAAAAGGGGTTTTAAATTTCTGTATCCATTTATTAAGCAATCAATGTTTTTCCTTTTTTTTTAAACGTTAAATTTTCATGCCTTGTTCTTTTTTTCATAAAAATTTTCCCTATAAAGGGGAAATATTGGGAAAAACTCGTTTTAAACCCTCTCTCTCTCTCTCCCCTCTCTTCTCTTTTTTCCTCTCTCTTTTTCCTCTCTCTCTCCTCCTCTCCTCTTCCTCTCTCCCCTCTCTCTCTCTCTCTCTCTCTCTCTTCTTTCTTTTCTTTTCTCTTCTCTCTCTCTCTCTCTCTCTCTCTCTTTTTTTCTCTCTCCTTCTTTCTTTCTCTCTATCTATCTATCTATCTTCCCCTCTCTCCTTACCCGCCCTCACTCTTCCTCTCTCATTCCCTTCCCCCACTGTCCCTCCCTCCCCTTTCCCCAAATTACCCGTAAAATTATCCTTATCGTATAAAGCCTTCAGACTCCCGATCCGCTAAAACTGTCCTAGATAAGTACCGACACATATTGCCCCCCGCCAAAACCCCCGGGTTTGCCCCCAACTTAGATTTATCCCAACGGTAACTGTCCCCTTATTGCCTTAAACCCCTTCTATACATTAAGCCCCCGCTTATATCACATCCCCCCACTCCCTGCACTAACTCCCCTCCATTTTCCCTTTCGTGGAGAATCCCCTCCATACTTAATCCGTCTGTGCGTTTAAACGGGGCTTCCACTTTAAAACTCCCTGCATTAGCCCTCCCCTAACCCTAAAAGCCCCCACATATTGGCCCCCTACTTCACCCCCCCCTCGCCCCCTGGTCCCGCCCCCCGTCAAGGCTTCCAACGCCCCCACCCCATCGCCCCTCCCCCCGACTGTCTTTTTAAAAACGTTTTTTTTTTTTTTTTTTTTTTTTTTTTTTTTTTTTTTTTTTTTTTTTTTGGGGGAGAAAAGAGGGAGTCCTTTTTCTTTCGTGTTTCTTTTTTTTTTGATTTGGTTTTTGTGTCTCCTTGTTTTCTTGTCCTTTGTGGGCCCCCTTTTTCCCCTGTTTTCTTTCTTCTCTTTCTCCTCTTTCTCTCTCTCTCTCTCTCTCTCTCTCTCACTCTCTCTCTCTCCTCTCTCTCTCCTCCTTCTCTCTCTCTCTCTCTCTCTCTCTTTTCCTCTCTCTCTCTCTCTCTCTCTTTCTCTCTCTCTCTCCCTCCCTCCCTCCTTCCCCCCTCCCCTCCTCCCTCCCTCCCCCCCTCCCCCCCTCCCTCCCCCCCCCCCCCCCCAAAAATTTTTCCCACACTTCCTTTCTCTCTTTCTTGGGCCATTTTCAAATCCCTTTAAAACTTTCTTCCCCGTTTTTCCCCCTTCTCCCCCCCCTCTCCCCTCCGCCCCCGGGAACTTCCCCTCTCGCCCCCCTCGCCTCTCCCCTCTTTCACTCTTATGTCGTTACTCCTCTCTTTCCCCTTTTTTTTTTTTTTTACTTTTTCCCCCAAATTCTTTTTTTATGAATATTATTCTCTGTCGTTTCTTTCAACCCTTCTGGGGTCGTTTTCTCTTTCAAACTATCTCTTGCTGTATTTTTTTCTTCTTTTTATGACATTATATATATATATATATTAATATATATATTATTAAATATATTATATTATATATATATATATAAATATATTATTATAAAATTATATTTTATATTATATATAATATTTATATATTATTAATTGTGTTGTTTTTTTGTTTTTTGTGGTTGTGTGTGTGTGTGTGGGGTTGTGTATACACTTACACTTCACACCGTCTGGGCGTGTACGTATTTTTTTGTATTATGTATGTACTTTACATCCATTTTTTTTTTTTCCACCTTTCCTCTTTCTCTTGCTTTCTCCTGCTCTCGTCGCTATTCCACCTTCTCCTCCTGCCTCGTCTTTTTTCTCCTCTTTTTTTTTCCTCCTGCCCTCCCCTCCTTATCTCCTCCCCCTCTCCTTCCCCCTTCTTTTTCATATCATCTTCCCCCTTTTCTTCTTTTCCTCTTCCCCCTCCCCCCTTTCCCCCCCCCTCCTCCTCCTCCCCCCTCCCCCTCCTTCCTCCTCCTCCTCCCCTCCCCATCTTCCTCCCCTCTTCCTCCCCCTTTTACTTCTTTTCCTCCCCCTCCTCCTCTCCTCCCCTCCCCTCCCCCTCTTCCCCTCCCCTTCCTCCTCTTTCTCCCCCTCTTCCACCTCCTTTACTTCTTTCCTCTTCTTCCCCCTCCTTTTCCCTCGCCCTCCTCTTTTTCCCCCCTCCTCTTCCCCTCCCCCCTTTTCCTCCTCCTCCTCCTCCTCCTCCTCCTCCTCTTTCTCCCCCTCCCCCTCCTCCTTTACTTCTTTTCCTCCTCCTCCTCCTCCCCTCCCCCCTCCTCCTCCGATAACCTTCGAGCCACGTGTCCACTCGCCGACGGATTGGAATGTATTGTTTTACTCTTTTACTGGAAGGTGTAGAATGGAGGTTGCGGTGGGGAGGGGCCGTGGGGGGGGACTTCCAGGGAAGGGAGGGAGGGTCAGGGGAAAAAGGAAAGGGGGAAAGGGGGGAAAGGAGAGAGAAAAGGGGAGAGGAAGAGGAGAAAGAGAGGAGGGAAGAGAGAGGAAGAAGAGAGAGAAGAGAGAAGAGAGGAGAGAGAGAGAGAGAGAGAAAGAGTGAGAGGGGGATCAAAGTGGGGGGGCAGGTTTGAGGCGAGAGGAACCTGGCAGGGGGAGATGAAATAGAGGCCCCCTGTGGATATAGCGGAGAGCGCGAGGAGGGGATTCGGGATTCAACGCAAAAAGGATGTAGGGGGGATGTGACACACCGCGGGAGAAGATGGGGCTACAAAGAAAAAAAGATAGAGGAGAGAACAGCTGATGTGCATACATTATGCATACTTTGCGCACGTGTGTGTGTGTGTTCATTATAGATAGATAATAGATATAGATATAGACAGATGATTGGTGTGTGTTGTGTGAAAAGGAGAGAGACGAGAAAGAGAGAGGAGAGAGAGAGGAGAGGAAGAGAGAGAGAGAGAGAGAGAGAGAGAGAGAGGGGAGGAGGGCGGAGAAGGAGAAAAGAGAAAAAGAAAGAGGGAGAGGAAAGGAGAGAGAAGAAGAGAGAGAGAGGAAAAAAGGGGAGTATAGAAACAAAACATATAGCACAACTCAAAAAAAACACGGCCAAAACAAACCGACACACAGGTAAAAAAAGAGAGAAATGGCAGTCAGGAGCAGGAAGGGGCGACGAAAAGAGAGGGAGAGAGAAAAGCAAAAGAGGACCCGCGGGAAAAAGGGAAAGGAGACAGGAACACAAAATCAAACAAAATAAGAAACGCGATGAGATTTATGAATCGATAGAATAAATTACACAAAATCAGGGAGCCATTTATAGAAGACGCCCCTCGGCGAGAATTGCTAAGGGAGGCGCTGAAGGGTGGAGGCGGGCGGACCCGGGCCAGGGGGGGGGGGGGGATGAGGCGGGGCCCATGGCCGGGAAGAGGCTGCTCGGCCATGACCGGGGGCCGTTCTTTTCTTATTTTTTCTTTATTTTGTGGCCGGAAATTGTAAAAAAAAAAAAGGGTTTTGAAGGGTAACTATAACAAGGAGCTCGCCGTAATACCCCCGAAATTATCCTTTTATTTTTTTTCCTTCCCAATAAACGTATCCTCCCTTTTAGCACGAGAACGTAAAGGGCAAACAAAAAACCGAAATTTTTAAGCCAACGATGCAACTCGAAACCATAAATTCACAAACCTAAATCTGGGGTCGCCCCAAAGCGGCGTCCTCGAACGCCCACTACGACCGCGTCCTCTCCCTCCCTTGTCTACCCCGAGGAAGGCAGCCCCATTTCTATGTATACCGTGTAGGGGCTGGCGCGTTGTGTCCATGGAATTTATTTTTGGGGTTGATAATTGATATTTTAGGTGGAAACCCTTTTGGTCTCGGGGAAAAAAAAAAATTTTGGGCCTTCCCAAAAGGGGTCAAAAATTTTTTGGGTTTTATGAGGTTTATATTGAATTTTTATTTTTTTTTTTAAGATTTTGACTCTTAAATATGATTTGTTGTTTCATTCCCCATCCTAGTTTGTCGTGAAGATGACTGTAGATTTTTCCTCCCTCCCCGACATCCTCCCCGCGCCCTTTTTTATCGTTATGATTTACTCAAACTCCCATTCACCCAAAATGGGACATAATAAGAACCGGGGGCCCAAAAGCGGCCATACTTTTTTTGCGGTCGCGGGTCGGCCGCCTCCACCCTTCGTTTTCCCTCAGCCAGGGGGCCCCCGCATCACTCAGCCTTTTGCGGCCGGCCAGACAACACGTTTTCTCGTCTTTTGACACTTTTTCCGCGGGGGAGAAATCGGGGAAAAAGGGGAAAAGAGGGGGAGGAGGAGGTTGGAAAAGGGGGAGGGGAAAAAGGGGGGAGAAAATAGATTGTGAATGGTAGGGGGTTTTTTTTTTTTCTTCGGGGGGGGGGAGGGGGGGAATGGAAGATCTGGGTGTTTCTGTCTTTAAAATTTTTAAAATTCTCTTTTTTCCCTTTCCCCCTCTTTTCTTCTCTCTTTCCTCTCCTTTCCCCCTCCCCTTAACCCCAGTACCTTCTCTCTTTCACCTTCGTCTGATTACTCTCCTCCCCACCCCTCTCCTCCTTCCCCCCTCCCCATCCTCCTCCTTTTTCCCTTTCCCTCCCCCCCCCCCTCCTATTTTTTCTCTCCCCCCTCCCTTCCCCCTCTTCCTCCTTTTCTTCCTCCCCCTCCCCTCCTCCTCCTCCTCCTCTTTTTCTTCCTCCCCCTCCTCCTCCTCCCCCTCCTCCTCCTCCTCCTTTTCTTCCCCCCCCTCCTCCTCCTCCTCCTCCTCCTCCTCTCCCCTTTTCCCTTCCTCCACTTCCCCCGCTCCATTTTCTTCTCTGCGTCGCCCCCTTTTTACGAGTATTTGTTTCTTTTAAAACCAATACAGCAACTTCTTGCACAATACTAGCCTTTTCTCCGAATATTTCCCAAAAGGACGTTTTGGGGAATATTGCTTCCCTCCTCCTCGTCCTCTTCCTCTCCCTTTTCTTTTCCCTTCTCTTTTTTCTTTTACTTCTCCTCTCTCTACTTTTTCGCCCTTTTTCCTTCATCCTTTCTCCCCCGCTTTCACGCCCTTTTTTTTTTCCTTTTGCTTTCTCTTCCCCCTTTTCCCCTCTTCCTCTCCTTTTTTTTTCCTCTTCTCTTCTCACTTCTGCAATCTTCTCTCTCAATTTTTCTTCTTTCTCCTACTCTCCTTTTACCCCGCTCTTTCGTCTTATTCCCCCCCTTTTCCTCACAACCACCTTTCTGCCCCCCCCCCGGACACCCCCTGCTCCCTCTCCCTTCCCCCCCCCTGTTTCCCCTTCCCCCCTTGCCCCCCCTTTTCCCTTCCCCCCCTTCCCCCTTACCTTCCCCCCCTCCCCTTTGCCCCTTACACTTCCCCTTCCGGACCCCTTGCCCCTTACCTTCCCCTTTCCCGACCCCTTTCCCCCTTACCTTGCCCTTTCCCGGGATCCCTTCCCCCTTACCTTGCCCTTCCGATCCTTCCCTCCCCCAAACCCAAAATTTTTCTCTT
>NW_023659233.1:0-21801 GCF_015228065.2 Penaeus monodon
GAAAAGGGGGAAAGGGGGGGGAGAGAGGGGGGAGAGGAAAGAAGGAAGAGAGAGAGAGAGAAGCGGAGAGAAGAGGAGGAGAGGGAAAAAAAGGAGAGAGGAGGGAAAAGGGAGGAAGAGAAAGGGGGGGAGGGAGAGAGAGAGAAAGGAGGAGAGGAGGGAAGAGAGAGGGGGAAAAGAGAGGGGGAGGGGGGGGGGGGAGGGGGGGGGGGAGAGGAGAGGGGAGGAGAGGAGGAGGGGGGAAAAAAAAGAGGGGGAGAGAGATGGTGGGTTGGGGAGAAGGGGAGAGAAGAAAAGGGGGGGAAAGGGGAAAAGAAAGAGAGGGGAAAAAAAGGAGGGAGAGAGAGGGGGAGAGAGGGGAAAAGGGGGAGGAGAGAGAGAGGGAAAAGGAAGGAGAGAAGAAAGAAAAGGGGGAGAGGAAGGGGGAGAGAGAGAGAGAGGGTAGAGGAGAAGAAGGGGAGAAAGGGGGAGAGAGAGAGGGAAAGGGGGGAGAAAAGAAGGGAAGGGGAAAAAAGGGAGAGAGAGGAAAAGGGAGGAGAGAGGAAGAAAAAGAGAGGGGAGAGAGAGGAGAGAGAGGAGGGGAAAAAGAGAGAAAAAAAAGAGAGGGGGAGAGAAAGAAAGAGAGAAGAGGAGAGAGAGGGTGGGGGGGATTGAGTGAGAGAGAGTAGAAAGATTAGAGAGAGAGAGAGAGAGAGAGAGAGGTGATAGAGATGGCTATATGAGGTAGAGAGAGGGTGGGGAGAGTGAGAAGGAGAGACAGGAAGGGACGAGAGCCCGAGCAGGAGAGAGAGAGAGAGATGGAGCGAGAGACCGAACGACGGAGAGAGATGAGGAATGAGAGAGAGGGAAGGAGGAGAGCAGACGGGGGGGGTAGAGAAGGGAGAGAGAGAACGAAGAAGGAGAGAGAGGAGAGAGGTATTGTCTCGGCGATGTCTTCCGAGAGAAGGATAGAGAGAGAGAAGAGAGAGAGGAAGAGAAGAGTGAAGAAAGAGATTAGAGAGTTGAAGACAAGGAGAGACGGTGCAAGAGAGAGAGGAGAGAAGAGAGAGGCGAAGAGGGGAGAGAGGGCATGAGGGGGAGAGAGAGAGAGACATGACAGAGAGAGAGGAAGACGAGAAGAGAGAGAGAGAAGAGGGGGGGGGCGCGGTGAGTTGAGAGGGTGCAAGATGAGAGAGAGAGAAGGGAGCGGAGAGAGAGTTGATGATGAGAGAGAGAGAGAGAGAGAGATGGTGAGAGAGAGATAGAGTTTAGTTAGGTAAGGGAAGGTTAGGTCGGTTTTAGGTAAAGTTAGTTGGAGGTTAGGCGTACAGTTAGTTTGCTTTGGGTAAGAAGTTTCATTAGTTTGAGATCTAGGATCATTTTACGTTATATTATCTTATGTTAAGTAGGTTATGTTAATCAAGATTTAGAGTCTTGTATTTTAGGGATATGTGCAGTAACGATTAGGTTTAGTTAGGTAGGTTAAATAATGATGGCTTGACATTTACTTTAAGTTGGGTTAAATAATGTAACTTAACCAATCCTAACCTACCTACATTCCCGTAATCAACTGCTAACCACACCCACGACCTAACCTAAACTTAAGGACCCTGAAATACCTAAACAAGATAAGCTAACTTGATTACGCCCAACATAGCCTAAAGCCCACGAACACGCAATAACCTAACTAAATCTAACCTTAGCTAGCTAAACGGAGTTAACTTAACTTAACCTAACCTAATTTTAAAAATGTAACCTAAACGTAACCACACACCCGCCAAACCAATCCAACCAATCTAAAATAGAAAACCTAATTTAACCTAACCAAACCTTACGAAAAAACTAAAAAAACCAACCTTCCATTAATCTAACATACCTAAACTCAACTAAACCCAATCTAAACCCAACTAAAAACAATAAACTGTTAACCTAAAATTAATATAAACTTAACCTTTAAACCTAATTAAAAGTTAACCTAGCTAATCTACTAAGCTATATAAACTAAACTAACCTGACAAAACCAAAGTAATCTAACATCAACTTGCCTAACAATCCCACCAAACCAAACTTAAATATAAACTTAAACTAGCATAACATCTAGTCAAACCAACTGAACTAAATCGTAAACTAATTCGCTGTCTACAACGTAGAAACACCTCTATCTAACCTAAATCGACATAAACCAAACCCGAATTTACTTAAGAATCTAACGAAAGATAAAGCTAACCTATCTTAGCTTAACTAACTTAACCAAACCAAAATCTACTAACACCGAGTAAAAACTAAACTTAACCTAATCCATACTAATTTTATGAGATTAATCCGTAAATAGATGGGCTAGAAGAGAGGAAGGCAATTGAAAGCAAAAAACACCGTTCATCCCCACCTCTGCCGACATGGCCCGGGGACATTCTGGGATAACGTGGGACGAAACCGCCTATCCCAGACCGAGTAAAACGGACATGGGAAGGGAAAGAGGAGCACGCATGAACTCCAATCTCTGATAAATGAAAAACAATCGGAATAAAAACAAAAGAGAAAAGAAAAAACCGTGGAAATAGGTACGGTGAAGACAAAATAATGGCATTCACTTCATGTAAGGTAAACCAGCAGAGAAGGAAAATGACAATTAACATACTCATATTCCCGGTGACCAAGTGAAACAAAAACTGTATGGCCGTTGCAGGAACGCTAGGGAATGCAGCTGTGAAGGCCAGGGGTTGTCGAATTAGCATTACTTTATCGCAGCATTTCGTATTATTTTACGGGTTATCATGTTGCCGCACCGAAATGCCATGGGGGTTTTAGGAGGCCGAGGAAATCGTAGGAGAATTTGAAGAATGTAGTTTGGTGGTTGGTTGTAGATGGGGCACACATACCGTAGACTGGACCACTAATCTACAAGGAGTACTATATAAAACCAAAAGAATTACGAAGACAGCAGCTATATTATTTCAACCTGAACATTCAGAGAGCTTTTTGGATCTTACTAAAGTGTAAATTACTCCTAAAAAAATAAAAAAAAGAACAAAAAAACAAAAAAAAAAAAAAAAAAAAAACAAAATTGTAGGATATATATAGAATAGTGTGACTAATTCTTTCAGCCGTCTGTTCGTCAAAATCTCGCTTGTTTTTTTACTCTGATTCTTCTGCTAACTTTTTCTCTTTGCTGCTGTATGAAGGGATATAGAAACTCATTATAGAGGTAAGTGTTCAGAAACTTTCTAGAAAGGAGCTTAGGCCTTTCCCTGACCTGCATTTGATGGTTGATTCGTATATCGATAATAATAGTAGTAACAATGATGATAGTAATAATGAAAATGTAATGGTTGCATAATGATTAATTCAGCAATGCTAATCAATCTATTTGAATTAATCCCTACCATCATCTTTTGCGCTAAAATCTGAAAAATGCTCTTCAATGAAATTAAAAAAGGTTATCTTTAGTCAGTATTATTTTGAAGCACGCGCGCGCGCGCGTGTTCTGTGTACTCGTCATTAGGGCAAAAATTATATAGCCAGTCATTTGGGGGGAAAAAAAAAAAAAAATGGTACAACAAACTTTCAAATTCAGGTAAAATCTTTGTGACAAGCCAGTGGAACGACGCACATTACCAACATATGGCGAATCGAAGTAACGATAAACTTTATTGAAAACATCATCTACTTGTATGTACACTTCATCCTTTAGGCTGATAGCCAGAACATGGCTAGCTGCTCCGCCTTCCCGACGAGCAGCAGGCCGTATATGCATATATCTGTATTTGCTTATACCTGCAATATTCATATAAAACGTGCAAACTCCATTTCACTCATGATGTTTATCTTGAGTCCCTAGGTTCGCATATATTCTGTGAACACCATAATGTCTCATTTTTGCTCAAAGTTTCTTATAGGTCTGGACAGGACATTAGGACAAAATAAAGAATGATGAATCTAAATATTGATACAACCAGATTTTAATGAATAAACTATTGTCCCAAACAAGACCATACAGCGCCATTGAACGACACAACCCCCTCTTATAAAAGGAGGTCTAAGCAGTTCTGCGCTAATCGCAGTAGCCAGGCCTCCGACATGCTAACGTAATATTCCCAACCCTTGTTGCGGAAATTGGCGTATTCTATAAAGGTTTCAGTGCGATAAAAAGGATAAGTGCAGTCACAAAATCCTACATAACAGTCATCGCAATCTTTCAACCTGTTATCTTGCGATTTTTACACTAAAAAACAAATAAAAAATTATATATAATTACTGTTGGTAAATTCCCCTCTTTTTACACAGGTGTTGTGTGATTAAAGGAATAGCCCCCCTTTTGTCTCATTTTAAGTTATATGTTGCCAAATCAGTTTTTCCTGGTACGTATCAGATACTTGGAGTTTTAGTTGTATACATTGTTGAACGCTTTAATAGCAGATAAGCCAAAAGATATGACAAGAAAAGTAAAATAAAGGTTTTCAAGAAGCTCAATCACAGAAGCAAAGATGACAAAAAAATAACAATTAAAAATATTGTAGTTTCATATACAGATACTAAAAAACACATTTATTTACATATTCCTACAAACGAAAACCATTTTGCGGTGACTCAGTAGTAGATTCTTAATTTTTTCAAAAACCAATTAAAAAGAAAACATTAAAATGCAAAGGCTACGATTTTCTTTGGAGGCAGTAGACGATAGAAAACGTGGTGGATTATGAGGACTAGATGGAGAAGCTCGTGTCTCATTATAGTAGTATATTTTTTTTTTTTTGTTTTTTTTTTTTCCCCACTTTATTACTATACGTTTCTATTATCATGTAGGATAATTAATACCACAATTATATCATTATCGATACCAGAAACTGCTATTATGACAAATACCACTATTATTTTCTATTACACAAATTATTCAATACAAATGGTCAATAATAATGATGACAGCTAATAATAACGATAGAAAACGGGAATTAATAATAATAATAATAATAATAATATATAATAATAATAATAATACCCAATTAAATATAATAATAATAATAATAATAAACCAAACAACAACAACTCCATTATCATACAGTATCTATAAATAGAGGAATGCCTAATGACGGACCAGTTTTTGCTGGGGTTTTTTAAAAAAAGGTTTAAAACCCCCCCCCCACTGAACCAATGGAAGAAAGAAAAATTGTAAACAGCTACGTTTTTACTACTACCATGTATAAGGCAAATCAGAAATTAGAGCAAAAGAAAAAAACAATAGAATGGTGCTAAAAATATTTTGTGGACTTTTTTTTTTTTTTATTATCATCATCATTATTAGAATTAGTATCATTTTACTATTGGCAATTATTGCACAGTTATAATAAATATTTTCACATCATATAATAACAACTACAATAAAATAGTAATAAAATAATAATAACATATAACGTTTTTATAATAATATTTATATCAGTATGTTAAATTTAAATCGTTATTACTGGAATTATTACTGTTATAATTTCAAGAATTTATTTACAATTATCTACCAGTAAAAAAAATAATAATTGATAATAATAAACAATAATAATATTAATAAACAATATTATAACAATAGATTTATTATGATTTATATATCACTTATTACTATTGTTAGTATTACAGGTTATAATATATTCTTGGCAATGATACTAATAATTAAAGAATAATAATAATAATAATAATATCAAATAATAATAATAATGAAAAGATAATAAGATAATGAATAATGATAAAGTAATAATATAATAATCATCAAATGTCTATCCAAATTCTCTGTATTCTCACTTTTATTCATCATTATGTCCAGATTAATAGAATTCGGGTATAAAATTATTATCATTATTACCCTAAATAATTGTCAGAATAATCAGATAAATGGAAAAAACGTCATTTTGGAACTCTCCACCTCAAAAGGCTATATTTCGCTAGAATTTTGCTACTTTTTTATGACTTGGGACCCTTCTCTTCTCTCCGCCACAACCCCCGCACCTTTGTTTTATTGTATATAATGGACACAGTTCTGTGACCACACACACACCTAATATTATAAGTGATTTCATCAATAATTATCTTGTATCATCATCATTATCATCATATAATCATTAGCTCATCATTATCATATTTATTGCAACATTATATCATCATTCTTGCAATTATTATCATTATTACTGTCATTATTACTGTTATAATAATTATTTTTTACAATTATACTACCAGTAAAAATAATAATAATGATAATAATAACAATAGTAATATTAATAACAATATTATAACAATTAGTATTATTATAATTATACTTATCATTATTATTATTGTTATTATTACAGATATAATATATTTTTTGGCAATAATACTAATGATTAAAGTAATAATAATAATAATAATAATAATAATAATAATAATAATAATAATAATAATAATAATAATAATAATAAAAATGATAATAATGATAATAATGATAATAATAATGATAATAGTAATAATATTAATAATCATCAAATGTTATCCAATTTCTCTTTATTCTCACTTTTATCATCATTAGTGTCATGATTAATAGAATTCTGGTAATTATTATCATTATTACCCTAATAATTACCAGAATCATCAAATGAATGAAAAAAACGTCATTTTAGAGTCTACTCTCAAAAGGCTATATTTCGCTAGATTTTGCCGCTTTTTCGACTTTTGGGATTTTTTTTCTTTTACCTTTTATTATTATATATGAACACAATTCCTATTATTATCATCATTATTACCATGATTATCATCATTATTATCGTTATCATCATCATTATCATCATTATCATCATTATCATCATTATTGCAATTATTTATTATTATTGCAATTATTGCAGATATAATATATATTTTTACATCAATACTAATAACAACTACAATAATAGTAGTAATAACAATAATAAGAAGAATATTAACGTTTTTACAATAATTATTTATATAATTATTTTAATTAATATCGTTATTACTGTAATTATTACTGTTATAATAATTATTTTTACAATTAAACTACCAGTAAAAATAATAATAATGATAGTAATAACAATAATAATATTAATAACAATATTATAACAATTGTATTATTATTTTAATTATACTTATCATTATTATTATTGTTATAATACAGTTTAAATATATTTTTGGCAAATAATACTAATAATAATAAATAATAATAATAATATAATAATAATAATAATAATAATAATAATAATAATAATAATATAATAATGATAATAATAATAATAATAATAATAATAATAATAATAATAAAATGTTATCCAAATTCTCTTCATTCTCACTTTTATCATCATTATTGTCATGATTAATAGAATTCTAGTAATTAGTATCATTATTACCCTAATAATTGTCAGAATAAACAAGTGAATGGAAAAAACGTCATTTTGAAGTCTACTCTCAAAAGGCTATATTTCGCTTATCATCATCATTATCATCATTATCATTATCATCATTATCATCATTATCATCATCATTATTGCAATTATTATCATTATTGCAATTATTATTATTATTATTGCAATTATTGCAGTTATAATATATATTTTTACATCTATACTAATAACAACTACAATAATAATAGTAATAACAATAATAATAACAATAATAACGTTTTTATAATAATTATTTATATCATTATTTTAATTAATATCGTTATTACTGTAATTATTACTGTTATAATAATTATTTCTACAATTATACTAACAGTAAAAATAATAATAATGATAATGATAACAATGATAATATTAATAACAATATTATAACAATTAGTATTATTATAATTATACTTATAATTATTATTATTGTTATTATTACAGTTATAATATATTTTTTGGCAATAATACTAATAATTAAAGTAATAATAATAATAATAATAATAATAATAATAATAATAGTAATAATAATAATAATAATAATAATAATAATAATAATAATAATAATAATAATGATAATAATAATGATAATAGTAATAATAATAATCATCAAATATTATCCAAATTCTCTTTATTCTCATTTTTATCATCATTATTGTCATGATTAATAGAATTCTGGTAATTATTATCATTATTACCCTAATAATTGCCAGAATCATCAAATGAATGGAAAAAAACGTCATTTTGGAGTCTACTATCAAAAGGCTATATTTCGCTAGATTTTGCCGCTTTCTCGACTTTAAGGATTTTTTTCTTTTACCCTTTTTATTATATATGGAAACAATTACTGTCATTATCATTATTATCATGATTATCATCATTATTATCGTTATCATCATAATTATCATCATTACCATCATTATCATCATTATTGCAATTATTATTATCATTACTGCAATTATTATCATTATTATTGCAATTATTGCAGTTATGATATATATTTTTACATCTATACTAATAACAACTACAATAATAATAGTAATAACAATAATAATAACAACAATAACGTTTTTATAACAATTATTTATATCATTTTTTAAATTAATATCGTTATTACTTTAATTATTACTGTTATAATAATTATTTTTACAATTATACTACCAGTAAAAATAATAATAATGATAACAATAACAATAATAATATTAATAACAATATTATAACAATTAGTATTATTATAATTATACTTATCATTATTATTATTGTTATTATTACAGTTATAATATATTCTATGGCAATAATACTAATAATTAAAGTAATAATAATAATGATAATAATAATAATATTAATAATAATAATAATAATAATAATAATAATAATAATAATAATGATAATAGTAATAACATTAATAATCATCAAATATTATCCAAATTCTCTTTATTCTCACTTTTATCATCATTATTGTCATGATTAATAGAATTCTGGTAATTATTATCATTATTACCCTAATAATTGACAGAATCAACAAATGAATGGAAAAAACGTCATTTTGGAGTCTACTCTGAAAAGGCTATATTTCGCTAGATTTTGCCGCTTTTTCGACTTTTGGGATTTTTTTTCTTTTACCTTTTTAATTATATTTGGACACAATTCCTGTAATTATCATCATTATCATCATGATTATCATCATTATTATCGTTTTCATCATCATTATCATCATTATCATCATTATCATCATGATCATCATTATCATCATTATTGCAATTATTATCATCATTAATGCAATTATTATCATCATTATTGCAATTATTATAATTATTATTGCAATTATTGCAGATATAATATATATTTTTACATCTATAGTAATAACAACTACAATAATAATAGTAATAACAATAATAATAATAATAATTACGTTTTTATAATAATTATTTATATCATTATTTTAATTGATATCGTTATTACTGTAATTATTACTGTTATAATAATTATTTTTACAATTATACTACCAGTAAAAATAATAATAATGATAATAATAACAATAATATTAATAACAATATTATAACAATTAGTATTATTATAATTATACTTATCATTATTATTATTGTTATTATTACAGTTATAATATATTTTTTGGCAATAATACTAATAATTAAAGTAAAATATAATATAATAAATAATAATAATAATAATGATAATAATAATAATAATAATAATAATAATGATAATAGTAATAATATTAATAATCATCAAATGTTATCCAAATTCTCTTTATTCTCACTTTTATCATATTTATTGTCATGAGTAATAGAATTCTGGTAATTATTATTATTATTACCCTAATAATTGCCAGAATTATCAAATGAATGGAAAAAACGTCATTTTAGAGTCTACTCTGAAAAAGCTATATTTCGGTTGATTTCGCCGCTTTTTCGACTTTTGAGATATTTTTCTTATACCTTTTTTTATTATATATGGACACAATTCCTGTTATTATCATCATTATTATCATGATTATCATCATTATTATCGTTATCATCATCATTATCATCATTATCATCAATATCATCATTATTGCAATTATTATCATCATTATTGCAATTATTATCATTATTATTGCAATTATTGCAGTTATAATAAATAATTTTACATCTATACTAATAACAACTACAATAATAATAGTAATAACAATAATAATAACAATAATAACGTTTTTATAATAATTATTTATATAATTTTTTAAATTAGTATCGTTATTACTGTAATTATTACTGTTATAATAATTATCTTTACAATTATACTACCAGTAAAAATATTAATAATGATAATAATAAAAATAATAATATTAATAACAATATTATAACAATTATTATTATTATTATTATTATATCATTATTATTATTGTTATTATTACAGTTATAATATATTTTTTGGCAATAATACTAATAATTAAAGTAATAATAATAATAATAATAATAATAATAATAATAATAGTAATAATAATAATAATGATAATAATAATAATAATTATAATAATAATAATAATAATAATAATAATGATAATAATGATAATAATAATGATAATAGTAATAATATTAATAATCATCAAATGTTATCGAAATTCTCTTTGTTCTCACTTTTATCATCATTATTGTCATGATTAATAGAATTCTGGTATTATCATTATTACCTTAATAATTAACAGAATCATCAAATGAATGGAAAAAACGTCATTTTGGAGTCTACTCTCAAAAGGCTATATTTCGCTAGATTTCGCCGTTTTTTCGACTTTTGGGATTTTTTTTCTTTTACATTTTCTCTTATATATGGACACAATTCCTGTTATTATCATCATTATTATCATGATTATCATCATCATTATCGTTATCATCATCATTATCATCATTATCATCATCATTATCATCATTATTACAATTACAATTACAATTATTACAATTATAATATATATTTTTACATCTATACTAATAACAACTACAATAATAATAGCAATAACAATAATAATAATAATAATAACATTTTTATAATAATTATTTATATCATTATTTTAATTAATATAGTTATTACTGTAATTATTACTGTTATAATAATTATTTTTACAATTATGCTACCAGTAAAAATAATAATAATGATAATAATAGCAATAATAATATTAATAATAATATTATAACATTTAGTATTTTTATAATTATACTTATCATTATTACTATTGTTATTATTACAGTTATAATATTTTTTTTGGCAATAATACAAATAATTAAAGTAATAATAATAATAATAATAATAATAATAATAATAATAATAATGATAATAATGATAATAATAATGATAATAGTAATAATAATAATAATAATCAAATGTTATCAAAATTCTCTTTATTCTCTCTTTTATCGTCATTATTGTCATGATTAATAGAATTCTGGTAATTATTATCATTATTACCCTAATAATTGCCAGATTCATCAAACGAATGGAAAAAACGTCATTTTGGAGTATGCTCTCAAAAGACTATATTTCGCTAGATTTTGCCGCTTTTTCGACTTTAAGGATTTTTTTTCTTTTACCTTTTTTATTATATATGGACACAATTCCTGTTATTATCATCATTATTATCATGATTATCATCATTATTATCGTTATCATCATCATCATCATCATTATCATCATCATCATTATCATCATTATTGCAATGATTATCATCATTATTGCTATTATTATCATTATTATTGCAATTATTGTAGTTATAATATATATTTTTACACTACTTTTTACAATACTAATAACAACTACAATAATAATAGTAAAAACAATAATAATAACAATAATAACGTTTTTATAATAATTATTTATATCATCATTTTAATTAATATCGTTATTACTGTAATTATTACTGTTATAATAATTATTTTTACAATTATACTACTAGTAAAAATAATAATAATGACAATAATAGCAATAATAATATTAATAAGAATTTTATAACAATTAGTATTATTATACTTATACTTATCATTATTATTATTGTTATTATTACAGTTATAATATATTTTTTGGCAATAATACTAATAATTAAAATAATAATAATAATAATAATAATAATAATAATAATAATAATAATAATAATAATAATGATAATAATAATGATACTAGTAATAATAATAATAATCATCAAATGTTATCCAAATTCTCTTTATTCTCACTTTTATCATCATTTTTGTCATGATTAATAGAATTCTGGTAATTATTATCATTATTAACCTAATAATTATCAGAATCATCAAATGAATGGAAAAAACGTCATTTTGGAGTCTACTCTAAAAAGGCTATATTTCGCTAGATTTTCCCGCTTTTTCGACTTTTGGGATTTTTTTTCTTTTACCTTTTTTTTTTATTATATATGGAAAGAATTCCTGTTATTATCATCATTATTATCATGATTATCATCATTATTTTCGTTATCATCATCATTATCATCATTATCATCATTATCATCATCATTATCATCATTATTGCAATTATTATCATCATTATTGCAATTATTATCATTATTATTGCAAATTATTGCAGTTAGAAAATTTTTTTTTACATCTATACTAAACAAATACCCTTTAAAAGGATTTAAAACAATAAAGATAAAATAAAAAACGTTTTTTTAATAATTATTTTTCATTATTTTTAATTTAAAATTTGGTTTTTATGTCTATTTCTGTTATAAAAATTTTTTAAAAATTAAAACTTTAGTAAAAAAAATAAAAAAATAATAAAAACATAAAATATTAATTTAAAAATAAATTTTAAAAATTAGTTTATTTTAATTAACTTACCCTTATTATTACTGTTATTTTTACAGTTATTATATATTTTTTGGCAAAAATACTATAAATTTAAAATAAAAATAATAATAATATAAAAATATAATAAAAATAAATAAAATAATAATAATAAAAATAAATAATAATAAATAATATAATAATATAAAAAATGTAATATAATGATAATTATTAAAAATAAATAATCATCAAAAGTTATCCAAAATTCCCCTTTTTTCTCACTTTTTTCATCATTTTTGTCGTTAATAAAATTTTGGGAAAATTTTTTACATTTTAACCCCAATATTCAAAATCCTCCATGAATGGAAAAAAAGTTCCCTTTTTTAGTTTTCTCCCCAAAAGGGTTTATCGCTAGATTTTGGGGCCCCTTTTTCGACTTTTGTATTTTTTTTCTTTACCTTTTTTGTACATAAGGACAAATTTTTTGTTTTTTAAACATCATTTTTTATCATGATTATCATCATTTTCATCGGGTTTTCAAACATCATTATCAACTCATTATCATCTTAAATTTCAAATTTTTTCATCATTATTGCAAATTATTGCATTTTTATAAAATATTTTTTCATTTATACTAATAAACCCATATAAAAAGTGGAAATAAAATAAATTTTTAAAAAAACATTTTTTAATAATTAATTTTTTAAACAAATTTTTTTAATTAAAATTTGTTATTATTGTAAATTTTTATAATATTTTATATATATATATATATTAAAAGTTTTATATATTAAAATTATATTTTTTTTATATTTTCTTATAAGGCTATTTTAAAATTTATATTATTGTTAAAATCTCTATTTATATACTATATTATATATATAATATATAAAAAATAATTGGATATAATATCCTTAAACTATTATTTATTATATTATAATATTTTATATAATTTTAAACTAAAATTTTTTTCTCTATTCTTGGGGTTTCTTATAAACTATATGTATTTTATATATTTATTTTATCTTTTTTTTATAGGTATTTTTAAAATCTATCTACTATCTTCTATCTTCATCTATCTAATAATTTTAACGTATAAAATATGTAACATATATTAAATAATTTATTATTATTTATATATATATCTTTTTTATTAAAATATATAATAAATTTATTATATTTATACTATAAAATAAAAAATATTATATATTTTATATATATAAATACTTTTAAAAATATTTTAAAAAATATACTATATTTTCTATTACATAATATACTATCTTATATTCTTATATTTTATATTATATTAAAATATATCTTTAATTTATTTTTATTTAAAAATATTTTATATTATATTTTAATATATATTATTTTTATATATATAAAATATATATTAAACTATATAATTTTTATATATTTTCTCCCTATTTATACGTATATATACATATATATGATAAAGGGTTTGATAGATAGATAGATAATAGTATACAAATACCATATAATATATGTATAATAAATATAATATATCACATATATTTTAGTTTTATACCTATATATATATATTTATATTTAAAATATTATTAATATTTATTATATATATTATATAAAATATTATTTATAATTTTTAATAAACCCTATATAATATATATATAATTTAAGAAATATATAATTTATATATATATATAATTTTTTATATATATATGCCTATAATATATTATATATTTTTATATTATATTTTATAAAATTAAAATTTATATTATAATATATATAATAATAAAATAAATTCATAATAAAGATATTAATTAAAAAAATGAATAAAAATTATTATAAAAATGTTATTTTATTATTATTTTTGTTTTTTACTATTATTATTATAGTTGTTATTAGTAAAAAATTAAAAATTAATTTTAAAGGGAATAATTGCAATAAAATGGGTAATAAAAGCCAAAAATGATTAAATAGGGTGATAATATGAGGAAAACATGATAAAGATGATAATCGATAATAATGATGATAAAACAAAAATTTTGTCCTTATTTATAAAAAAAGGGAAAGAAAAAAATACAAAAAGTTTAAAAAGCGGGAAAATCTAGCGATATTTTACCTTTTTTAGGGGTTTAAAAACCCCAAAGCGGGTTTTTTTTTCCCTTCTTTTGGATTTTCTTGCAATTATTAGGGTATATGATATAAATTTCCAAATTCTTTTTCCGACAATAAAGGTGAAAATGAGAATTTTAAAAAGGGTTTGGATAAATTTGATGTTATTTTAATTATTACATTATCATTTTATTATCATTATTATCATTTTATTTAAATTTTTTTTATTATTATTATTTTTTATTATTTTTATTATTATTATTATTTATTATTATTATTAATTTTTATTTTATTTTACTTTTTAAATTTTTAGTATTATTTGGCCCAAAAAAAAAATAAATAACTGTAATAAAACATAATAATAAAGGGGAATTAATTTTTAATAATAATTGTTATAAAATTTTTTATTAATATTATTTTGGGTTTTTATTATCATTTTTATTTTTTTTTACTAAAATTATAATTTGTAAAAAATAAATTTTATAACGGGAATAGTTTCCCGTAAAAACGTATTATTAAAAAAATGATATAAAATTATTATAAAAAAAAGTTATTATTGTTATCATTATTGTTATTATACTTTATTTTTATTTTTTATTAAATAAGATTAAAAAATAGATCATAAATGCAAAAAATTTAATATAAAGATAAAAATTTTCAATAATAAAGATAAAAAATTGCCAAAAATGAAAGATAATGAGATGATAAGATGATAATGATGATAAAAAATTTATGATAAAAGAAAATATGGATAAACTGAAAAATATGATAAAACGGAATTCTTTCCAAAATAATAAAAAAAAAAGGTAAAAAAAAAAAATCCCAAAAGTCGAAAAAGCGGGGAAAAAATAGCGAAAAATAGCCTTTTTAGAGTAGACTCCAAATGACGTTTTTTCCATTCATTTGATGATTCTGATAATTATTAGGGTTTAAAAATGATATAATTACCAGAATTCTATTAATCATGACAAAAATGATGATAAAGTGAAATAAAGAGAATTTGGATAACATTTGATGATTATTATTATTATTACTAGTATCATTATTATTATCATTATTATTATTATTATTATTATTATTATTATTATTATTATTATTATTTTAATTATTAGTATTATTGCCAAAAAATATATTATAACTGTAATAATAACAAAAATAATAATGATAAGTATAAGTATAATAATAATAAATTTTTATAAAATTCTTATTAATATTATTTTGCATTATTGTCATTATTATTATTTTTACTAGTAGTTATAATTGTAAAATAATTATTATAACAGTAATAATACAGTAATAACGATATTAATTAAAATGATGATATAATAATTATTATAAAAAAGTTATTATTTTATTATTATTGTTTTTACTATTATTTATTGTAGTTGTTATTAGTATTGTAAAAAGTAGTGTAAAAATATATATTATAACTACAATAATTGCAATAATAATGATAATAATACAATATGATGATAAACCCTTGCAATAATGATATATGATGATGATGATAATGATGATGATGATGATGATAACGATAATAATGATGATAATCATCATAAAAATGATGATAATAACAGGAAATTTTGTCCATATATAATAAAAAGGTAAAAGAAAAAAATCCTTTAAAAATTTGAAAAAGCGGCAAAATCTAGCGAAATATAGTCTTTTGAGAGCATACTCCAAATGACTTTTTTTCCATTCGTTTGATGAATCTGGCAATTATTAGGGTAATAATGATAATCATTACCAGAATTCTATTAATCATGACAATAAAGACGATAAAGAAAAGAAAAAGAATTTTGATAACATTGATTATTATTTTTTATTACTATTATCATTATTATTATCATTATTATTATTGTTATTATTATCATTATTATTGTTATTATTATTATTATTATTATTTATATTATTATTCTTTAATTATTTGTATTATTGCCAAAAAAAATTATAACTGTAATAATAACAATAGTAATAATGATAATATATTATAAAAATACTAATGTTATAATATTATTATTAATTTATTATTGCTATTATTATCATTATTATTATTTTTACTGGTACAAATTTGTAAAAATAATTATTATAACAGTAATAATTACAGTAAAAACTATATTAATTAAAATATGATTAAATAAATATTATAAAAAAGTTATTATTATTTTTATTATTGTTATTGCTATTATTTTGTAGTTGTTATTAGTTAGAAAGTAAAATATATATTATAATTGTAATAATTTAATTGTAAATTTTAATAATGATGATAATGAGGGTGATAATGATGTATATGATGAAAGATAACGATAATGATGATGATAATCATGGAAAAATATGATAATAACCCGAATTGTGTCCATATATAAGAGAAAATGTAAAGAAAAAAATCCCAAAAATCGAAAAACGGCGAAATCTAGCGAATATAGCCTTTTGAGAGTAGACTCCAAAAAGACGTTTTTTCCATTCATTTGATGATTCTGTTAATTATTAAGGGAATATGATAATACCAGAATTCTATTAATCATGACAAAAATGATGATAAAGTGAGAACAAAGAGAATTTTTGATAACATTTGATGATTATTAATATTATTACTATTATCATTATTATTATCATTATTATCATTATTATTATTATTATTATTATTATTACTTTAATTATTATTATTATTGCAAAAATATATTTACTGTAATAATACAATAATATATGATATATAATAATATAATAATATTGTTATAATATTGTTATTAATATTATTATTTTTATTATTATCATTATTATATTTTTACTGGTAGGTATAATTGTAAAGATATTATTATAACAGTAATATTACAGTAATACGATACTAATTTAAAAATTATATAAATAATTATTATAAAACGTTTTATTGTTATTATTATTGTTATTACTATTATTATTGTAGTTGTTATTAGTATAGATGTAAAATTATTTATTATAACTGCAATAATTGCATAATAATGACATATTGCAATAATGATGATAATAATTGCAATAATGATGATATTGATGATATGATGATATGATGATGATAACGATAATAATGATGATAATCATGATATAATGATGATATAACAGGAATTGTGTCCATATATAATAAAAAAAGGTATAAGAAAAATATCTCAAAAGTCGAAAAAGCGGCGAAATCAACCGAAATATAGCTTTTTCAGAGTAGACTCTAAAATGACGTTTTTTCCATTCATTTGATAATTCTGGCATTATTAGGGTAATAATATATATTACCAGAATTCTATTACTCATGACAATAAATATGATAAAAGTGAGAATAAAGAGAATTTGGATAACATTTGATGATTATTAATATTATTACTATTATCATTATTATTATTATTATTATTATTATTATCATTATTATTATTATTATTATTTTTTTTTTACTTTAATTATTAGTATTATTGCCAAAACATATATTATACTGTAATAATAACAATAATAATAATGATAAGTATAATTATAATAATACTAATTGTTTTTAATATTGTTATTATATTATTGTTATTATTATCATTATTATTATTTTTACTGGTAGTATAATTGTAAAAATAATTATTATAACAGTAATAATTACAGTAATAACGATATCAATTAAAATAATGATATAAATAATTATTATAAAAACGTAATTATTATTATTATTATTGTTATTACTATTATTATTGTAGTTGTTATTACTATAGATGTAAAAATATATATTATATCTGCAATAATTGCAATAATAATTATAATAATTGCAATAATGATGATAATAATTGCATTAATGATGATAATAATTGCAATAATGATGATAATGATGATCATGATGATAATGATGATAATGATGATAATGATGATGAAACGATAATATGATGATAATCATGATGATAATGATGATAATTACAGGAATTGTGTCCAAATATAATAATAAAAAGAAAAAAAATCCCAAAGTCGAAAAAGCGGCAAAATCTAGCGAATATAGCCTTTTCAGAGTAGACTCCAAATGACGTTTTTTCCATTCATTTGTTGATTCTGTCAATTATTAGGTAATAATGATAATATTACCAGATTCTATTAATCATGACAATAATGATGATAAAGTGAGATACAGAGAATTTGGATAATATTTGATGATTATTAATGTTATTACTATTATCATTATTATTATTATTATTATTATTATTATTATTATTATTATTAATATTATTATTATTATCATTATTATTATTACTTTAATTATTAGTATTATTGCCATAGAATATATTATAACTGTAATAATAACAATAATAATAATGATAAGTATAATTATAATAATACTAATTGTTATAATATTGTTATTATATTATTATTGTTATTGTTATCATTATTATTATTTTTACTGGTAGTATATTGTAAAATATTATTATAACAGTATATTAAAGTAATAACGATATTAATTTAAAAAATGATATAATAATTGTTATAAAAACGTTATTGTTGTTATTATATTGTTATTACTATTATTATTGTAGTTGTTTATTAGTATAGATGTAAAATATATATCATAACGCATAATTGCAATAATAATGATAATATTGCAGTAATGATGAATAATAATTGCAATAATGATGATAATGATGGTAATGATGATAATAATGATGATATCCGATATAATGATGATAATCATGATAATAATGATAATGACAGTATTGTTTCCATATATAATAAAAGGTAAAAGAAAAAATCCTTAAAGTCGAGAAAGCGGCAAAATCTAGCGAAATATAGCCTTTTGATAGTAGACTCCAAAATGACGTTTTTTTTCCATTCATTTGATGATTCTGGCAATTATTAGGGTAATATGATAATAATTACCAGAATTCTATTAATCATGACAATAATGATGATAAAATGAGAATAAGAAATTTGGATAATATTTGATGATTATTATTATTACTATTATCATTATTATTATCATTATTATTATTATCATTATTATTATTATTGATAATAATTTATTGATTATTATTATTATTATTATTATTATTATTATTATTACTTTAATTATTAGTATTATTGCCAAAAATATATTATACTGTAATAATAACAATAATAATAATTATAAGTATAATTATAATAATACTAATTGTTATATATTGTTATTAATATTATCATTGTTATCATTATCATTATTATTATTTTTACTGTTAGTATAATTGTAGAAATATTATTATAACAGTAATAATTACAATAATAATAATAATAATTGCAATAATGATAATAATTGCAATAATGATGATGATAATGATGATAATGATGATAATGATAATGATGATAATGATGATGATAAGCGAAATATAGCCTTTTGAGAGTAGACTTCAAAATGACGTTTTTTCCATTCACTTGTTTATTCTGACATTATTAGGGTAATAATGATACTATTACTAGAATTCTATTAATCTGACAATATGATGATAAAAGTGAGAATGAAGAGAATTTGGATAACATTTGATGATTATTAATATTATTACTATTATCATTATTATTATCATTGTTATTATTATTATTATTATTATTATTATTATTATTATTATCATTATTATTATTATTATTACTTTAATTATTAGTATTATTGCCAAAAAATATATTATAACTGTAATAATACAATAATATAATGATAAGTATAATTATAATAATAACAAATTGTTATAATATTGTTATTAATATTATTATTGTTATTACTATCATTATTATTATCTTACTGGTAGTTTAATTGTAAAAATAATTATTATAACAGTATAATTACAGTAATAACGATATTAATTAAATAATGATATAAATAATTATTGTAAAACGTTATTATTCTTCTATTATTGTTATTACTACTATTATTGTAGTTGTTATTAGTATTGATGTAAAATATATATATATCTGCAATAATTGCAATAATAATGATAATATTGCAATAATGATGATAATGATGATAATGATGATAATGTGATGATAACGATAATTGATGATAATCATGGTAATAATGATGATAATAATAGGAATTGTGTTCATATTAATAATAAAGGTAAAGAAAAAAAATCCCAAAAGTCGAAAAAGCGGCAAAATCTAGCGAAATATAGCCTTTTGAGAGTAGACTCTAAAATGACGTTTTTTTCATTCATTTGATGATTCTGGTAATTATTAGGGTAATAATGATAATAATTACCAGAATTCTATTAATCATGACACTAATGATGATAAAAGTGAGAATAAAGAGAAATTGGATAACATTTGATGATTATTAATATTATTACTATTATCATTATTATTATCATTATTATCATTATTATCATTTTTATTATTATTATTATCATTATTATTATTATTATTATTATTATTATTATTATTATTTTTATTATTATTATTATTATTATTATTATTATTATTATTATTATTATTATTATTATTATTATTATTATTACTTTAATCATTAGTATTATTGCCAAAAAATATATTATATCTGTAATAATAACAATAATAATAATGATAAGTATAATTATAATAATACTAATTGTTATAATATTGTTATTAATATTACTATTGTTATTATTATCATTATTATTATTTTTACTGGTAGTATATTGTAAAAAATATTATTATAACAGTAATACTGACAGTAATAACGATATTAATTAATAATGATATAAATAATTATTATAAAACGTTATTATTGTTATTATTATTGTTATTACTATTATTATTGTAGTTGTTATTAGTATAGATGTAAAATAATATTATAACTGCAATAATTGTAATAATATGATAATATATGCAAGAATGATGATAATATTGCAATATGATGATAATAATGATGATAACAATGATAATAATGATAATGATGATGATAAAGATAATGATGACGATAATAATAATAATATTTGATAATAACAGGAACTGTGTCATATATATAAAGATAAAGAAAAAAAATCCCAAAGTCGAAAAGTGAAATCTAGCGAATATAGCCTTTGAGTGGAGATTCCAAAATAACGATAACTGGG
>NW_023659234.1:0-21797 GCF_015228065.2 Penaeus monodon
ATTTTTTTTTTTTTTTTTTTCCATTCCCCCCGGGGGGCCTAAGTTTTTAAAAATGCCTCTTCCCCTCCAACAAAAAACCCCCAATCAGTGAAAGGGAATTTTTTTTTCCCGAGACCTGATGAGGATTCTGAGGAAAAAACTGTTAAGGAATAGGTTTTTAATTAGGGGCAGAAAAACTTTTGGAAAAAGTTGATGTTGAACATCGCCCAGCTCTTCTTCTAATTTTTAAAAATTAGTCCTTCCAGAATGGTTAATTTGCAGGTACACCTAAAGGAAAAAGCCATATGTGCCCAACCCATCGTGCTTCCCACTGGGGGGTTTATGGGCAGGGACCAACTCTTCCCTTTTTTAAAGAAAATGGACAACCAAGAGTATGTGTAAAGTGGGGTACAACGGGTCAAAAGGGAATGACAACTGTCGGCCCAAATTGCTGTTACCCTGAAAAACCATGAAGCTTCTTAAAAAGTTTTAAAAAGGGTACAAATTTAAAAGGAAGTATGGAATAAGGGAAAGGGAAAAAAAATTTATTTTCCAAGGAAAAAGCGACGTGCCCGTTGCTGTTTGCACAGCCGGTAGGTCCTTTCTTGGGTTTTGCCCTCCTCCTTCCCAAAAACCCTTGCCCTCCAATGCTTTCAGCCACACCTGCCATTTCCCTCAAACCTCAGTCCAAATTGCTGACCTCCTTGGTGAGTTTTCCCCAAAAGGGGAGTAGGAGTGGGGGGTCTATTGGGGAGCCCCCCCCCCCAAAAAGTGGGGTTTTTGGAGCCATCAGGAAAGCTCCAGGGGCCTCAAACGGTGACGTCCAGCTGCCCCCACATCCCCAGGGCATCTGCTCTAGGCAGAATGCCCTAATAAAGGCTCAGGCACGCCCTTTCCCGGCAAAGGGAACCTGAACCGTCCCCCAAAACTCGCGCAACAAAATCCACAGGGCCCCGCTGCTAGAAGAATGCCCCCAACAAAAGGGTCAGGCCCCTCCTTTGCCTACAAAGAAATCCTGAACCCGTCCAAGGGAAACCTGTGGGAAAATGTTCCACAGGTAAACAACCATTAAAAAAAGGGCCCCAGGATCCTGGAAAGGGGCGCTAAAAGGGGGAGGCAAACCCTTACCCCCAGGTCTGCCCAAAAACCCTTATAAGAAAAAATCTAAAGAATGGTCCCAAACCAATGAAATGTAGGAATTCGCAAAATGGAAAACGCAACACTTAGCTTCATGGACCCAGTTTTTGTTGCCTACAAGAATTAGACCAGGGAAAATCGTCCATTTCCTGAGAGGATTTCAAATTCAAGCCCCCTTTTGGAACCTTTTACAATGGACCTCAGGAGAGTAAAGTAATGGACTCATGATATTCCCCTTTCCCGGCCCTTTCCACCTCGAAAAAACTGCAGGTAAAAGGCGTGAGAATGGGGCTTGCAGGGAACCTTACACGTTGCACCCATCTCCTTCTCCACATAACCCAACTTTAAAATGATTTGGGGAAGATCTACTTGGGAAATTGCCAATCCTTTTCTATTTTTGGGGAATTTAAATTTGGTCGGCATCCCCTCTGGGGGGAATTTTTGGGGAACCCCGAGGAAGGCCTTGGGTCCTTTTTCTTAAGGAGATGCAGTTTTATTTGAAAAAATGAAACTCCCAACATTCCAATTCCCAAATGGGAAATTCCCCAATATAAAACCTTCAATAGGTTAAACTGTTTCCCACATTTGAAATTCACTTGGCAGGTCATGGAAAGGGAATTCATGGAAGGACCATTTCCAATAATTTTGGAGGAGGTGAATGGTATTCCAGCAATGGAGTCAGAGATGGCGATTTGAACATGCGGACTGCCAGTAATTGCAAGGGATCTGTGAATGATTTCCCGTTTTCAAGATGCTGTTAATATTCACATCAGGGAATTCATTTTGGCACAAAAGCATCCTTTCCCAAAAGTACCCGGACAAAACCGTCGACCCAGTCCCAGGTGGTCTTTTGATGAAAAGCTGTCGAGGGGGGAAAGGGCTGCATTAAGGAAAATTAAAACGACCCCCAGCATGAAACCCTTTGGATAAATTACAAAAGACCCAGCCAAGGCCAGGCGGTGCAAAAAGGAGGCTAGAGGAGTCGTGGAGACAGTAGGTCTCCGTTTAACTCGGGCCCCCCTTTAGCATGGGGGGGGAAAAAGGTGGAAAGAGGGGAAAAGACCCAAAAAAATTCACAACCTGTTTAAAAGAAAGTGGATAATCTTTACAGAAAAAAAAAGATTTGCAAAGAGCTAGTAAATCCAGGCAGAGTTTCCCCTCTGGAGCATTTCCCCTCCCTCGATTCCCCATTTTGGGGGCAAGGGAACAACCCCCCAGTGCGTTTTAAATGGGAAAGCAGCAAAACTTCCATAAAAATTCCCAAATTTTTGCGCAAGGAGAGGGGACCCCTCCCTTTGCAGCTCCCCGAAAAAATTTCCCCCAGGAAGTGCGTATTCCATACCAAATGATATCTCACTTACCGGAAAAAGCCCCCAGAAGTTTTGGGGGGATTTTAATAGGTCTATAGGGAGGGACAGTGCCATCCACATGGAAAAAAGGTATAATATTCCTTTTTCCAAAAACCCTTGGCAAGATTTTCCCACGGGAAAATTTTAAAAGCCAAATTTTCCCTCACCAGCGCTTTAAATGGGAGAAAAATGGGTAAACTTCGGGTTTGGGACATGGCTGTAAAAAAGAAAACTTTGCCCCCTTTCCAAAAAGGCTTTAAAAAATTAAGATAACCACAGAGAAATTGTGAGGAGGGAAAGGGCTAAAAGGAATCCTTCCAAAAGGCCCCGTCACAGTTAGCAGTTTTTTGCCCTTTGAAAAGGCTTAGTACTACGGGGAAGATGGAATATTTTCCAATGAAGCTGTATGACATTGGTGTAAGGGGGAGCATTCCCCAATTTAATACAAAGTTCCCTTTTGAAAAAGGGAATTTAGAGTTGGGGTGGGAAACTTTTTCTCAAACCCTGGAAGACCAGCGGGAAAGGGGGCCCCACAAGGGATGTTTTAAAGTGTGCCCCTTTTGGGGCCTTTGCTATAAATAAAATTTAAAGGGTTTGTTCCAAGGTGTTCATTTAATCTGTATGTGGATGACTTTACACGTACTGCTCAGGAGGAAGCTTACAGGTTTGGAAAGGAGCATGCGGGAAGAAATAAATAGGTTGTACAGTGGGAAAACATTATGGGTTTAAAATTTTTCCCCAAAAGAAAGGGCCCATGGTTTTACTTTTCCCAAAAACCGAGGAAATTTCCACCCTTTCCCTCTATTTGGGAAAACCCAAACCCCACTGAAATTTTGTCCAAAGGTGAAAAATTTTGGGGTCAAATTTTTTGCTAAAGGGACTTCATGGGTGCCTCCCCCAAAAACAGTTAAAAGTGAAGGTAAAAAAGCATAGTTTTTTGCGGGTTTTTTCCACATTTATTTGGGGGTGCGGGGCCCGCAAAAACGTTCAAAGGTTTTCCCGAGGCTTATTGTATAAGTTTGACTAGGGATGTGAAGCTTTTTCCCTCGGGAAACTCCCATGTTCCCCGGATTTTTAACTGGGTTTTTCATAATGAAGCTCTCAGAATCTGTACTGGGGCTTTTAGGTCTTCACCCGGGGGATTTCCCCGATGCGGGGAGTGGAGAACCACCTCTTCATTACACCGGAATACAGAAACCCGATTTTTAACGAGACTACAAAAGGGTTCCAGGATCTCCTTTAAACCAGATTGGGTTTTTAAACCCCCCTTTAGGGGTAGCGATCCCATTGGAGGAGGGAATTTTAAAAATTAATTAAGTCTCACTAAGTTCTGGCTGTTTGGGAATTTCCCCCCTTCCCCCCCTTGGGGCTAATCAAGTCGAAATTTTGGGTTTGAGTCGGAATGGGAAAGGGGGGAGATCTAAGAGAAGTCAAGAAGTTCTTTGCACATTCTAAGTACAAGGATCGGGGCCCAAAAATATACAGATGGTTCGAAAAACTGGGAAAAAGGGGGGGGCTTTTTCACAGGAGCAGAAGGAAGACTGCATTGGCAGTCTTTTTTTAGGGAGCTTGGAAACTTTACTGCAGAGTTAAAGCCATCCCTTTCCGCAGTTAAGAGACAGGATTTTTATGAACCCTTTATTGTGGGTATAATTTTGGGCCCCGTAGTGCCTTGGGAAGGGAATCAAGAGCTTTAAAATCATCACATCCAATAGTGAAGGGGGGTTTAAAATTGGCTTTCATGATGCAACACTTAAAAAAATAACCCCGTGTTGGGTGCCAGCATGTTTTTTGGTCAGTGGGAAAGAGCGAGCTGACGGGAAACCAAGGGCAGCTGCCGGGGGAGCCTTGTGAGGGTCGTTTTTCCCCCCCACACCCGACCCCCAAACCCCGCATCAGGAGTTTTTCTTCCCAAAAAAGGAAGGGGAAAAATGGAGGAAAATCTCCAGAAATAAAAATGCGAGGATTTGGATGACCTTTGGGAGTTGGGTGAATAGATCCATCCCCCGAAAAGGGGGAAAGGGTTCATTCAAGGCCCAAGAACGGGGCCCCAAGACTGGGCTAGGGCCGATGAGGGGAAAAATAAGCACTTTTTGAGGGAAAGCCAAAAAAGCCTTTAAAAATAATTTAGTGGAAAAAAATGTGCAAAATTCTCAGACCAAAGACGTATGTACTTGTCTCCCCCATATACACTGAAAAATGTATTGGGGAAGATTGTGACATAGAGGGTCTTATTAATTTCCTTAGGGAGACTAATATTTTCAATAAAATTTAATTATGCATAATGTTTATGCAATAATTTTATGCACTTAGAGCATATTTATGCTTTGATTTCTAATCTATTTATTGTTATTTGTAAGACATTTATTGATAGATTTTTAAAGTTTTAACATTTTAATATTTCTAGTTAACAAGGTATTTCGCCGCTAATGACCTTAGCTGTTGACGCGGCAGATAATTTTAAATAATCAATCAATCAATCTCTAGACGTATGTTACGCCAGAGATTCCCTCGCACAGTGATACCCTGTGAGGGAAGTCGTCACTATTCAGCTCATCTCCTTACTGATGGTTCCCATGTAGCCATAAAGACATTGATTCAAACACATTTGATATCAATCGATTTGGCTCAACATGGATACTTTATGAGCATTGAATCTCACTTCTACCTGCACTTTGCTCCCAGTACAGGCAATCTCTGCACTTCTCCTTGGAACACGCAGACGAAGCATGTTGAACATTCTCGAAGCATTACTTGCAGGGCATTTTAGCTTGAATCGCTTCAGCAGGAACTACGGTATTGTCTCTCAACTTTCCAATGCTATCTGCATAATATCATCAACGCTGCTTAACGGTGAATCTTCACTGCTTGTTCAAACCAAGGTCGACCTTTGTCAGGAGGTCATTGAGCAAGATGCCTAATGATAGCCTCTAGTTGCAACATCTTGGAACATCTATTACAGCTGACAAGTCAGGTGTCATGTGCTATACATGCATACCTGTATACAGACAAAGTCTTACTAGAGTCTTATCAACACTTAAATGAATGTGTCGCCAGATTTGCATCATACAATGCAGGTGTGCTTGTGCTAGGCTTTACTGTACACAGTCATACCGCGTTGACATACTGTTCATTTATTCAGATTATCCAAAGGTCCAAGCAAAACTAGAGTTCTTCGCACATCCGTCATTATGCATGAAATGAACAGTCTCAATACCATTGTTCATGGCTAGCACAGAACCATTCTCAGCTCGTGCCCGATGAAATGTTATCTGTATTTGAGCCAATGCAAGTTCTTGCTATGAATCATGAATTTCATCACCTAATATAATCTAATTGGAGTTGTATGTCTTAACAACAATCTCCATGCTTTACAAATCAAAATCGCACGAATCACACGAAACACACACACATAAGTAGTAGATAAGTAATAATTGTGTGTTTATTTTGTACTTGGTATCCTTCTTCTCGTATCTTCCTTTTTTTTCTGCAATCTTTCTGCAGCTTGTTGCACGGATTTCAGACACACGAAGCGGCACTGAAGTCATTAAAAACATATACTAGTAAAAAAGGTGAAATGTAGTGTTTTCACTTGATTTACTCGGCTTGGAAACTTTCAAGCACAATGTCCAGCCATATTTTTCTTGGGTTTTATCTCGTATTGTTTTCCGCTTTTCTCCACATCTTTCAACGAAAAAAAATATATAAATAATAATAATAAATAATAATAATAATAAATAATCTCTTATATAGTTGATTTTTATTTAAAGTCATCACTATCTCAGGTCGTTTTAGTGATGCATTTACTTTCTTTTTGTATGTGTATGTGCTCGTGTGTGTAGTGGCGTATGTGTGTTGTTTTTGAGCTTATTCAATGCATTACAGCTCTAAATCATACTGAGGGTTATGACAAGAAGTCACAAAAAACAATATTATTGTTTAATTGCTGTTGCAACGTATCTCTTCATCCCTAGTTCTCTCGTTTTTGTTTCGTATTAAATACATCTGTTTTTGTTTCTCATTCATGCAGTTATTGCATTGTTATTTGTTCATGTTGTTTTTGATTTTTTTAAATAATGTATTGTGTGTTAAATGTGTGTTTTACTAATACAACATGGTTATAATTTTAAGGAGAATGGGTGTATTACAATATAGTACATTATAATTCAGCATATATCATATTGTTAATTATCTATTATATGCATTTGTGTATAACTATGTGTGTAAATTGGCTGGTTATTCACAATAGAGAGATGCAAGATTCTCAAAATAAGAATCATGGATAACCAATGCCATCGTTATTAATTGTTGTATGATTCTACTTTCCTTGCATAGAATATTTTTCCTCTCCTCCTAATCAGTAGCAGTGCACACGCACACACACACACACCCCACACACACACACAACACACACACACACACACACACACACACACCACCACGGCACACAACACAAAACACACACACACCACACACAACACACACCACACAAACACACACACACATACACACACACACACACACATACTCACACAAACACACACACACACACACACACACACACACACAAATACACACACACCACACACACCACACAGAGCAATTTAACACTGGTAGGTGATTTTCAAGGGATATCTGCTTATTATACAATTACAGTTAAAGGCATGATCTTCACGTGGACTTCAGAGTGACGTTTCAAGTGTGACATCTGACTTCTTCATGACGATTCAAGGTGACATCTTGATCTCTCAATGCCGATTCAAGTGTGACAAGTGTGAACTGAACATCCAAAAGCCTAATCAGAGCTCCTTCCGAACGATAGGCAGCGGACCTTATTTCAAGGGCTGACTTCACTCAAGAATGAAATATGATCGAGTGCTCCTCCAAGACGCAAAACAACAATGCCTTCAGGTGTTTGTCCAGAGTGGAAATCCCTCAAGCGTGACCTTCATCTCCAGATGTGAAGTTCTCACCCTGGAGTGACTAAGTGCTTGTCCAAAAGCGCCTTCAAGTGTTAGACTGGAGTGTGGCCATCTCAAGTGTGACCTGCCATTCCGAGGATGAGAAGAGACATCAAGTATTATGGTGAGTCTCACACACACTTAGCCAAAGAATTTCATGTTTGTCTTTATTTTCATCACGGAGCACGAGAACAATGATGTTTAAATCGGCTTCCTCTAAAATATTTCAGAATGACCCTGGGGGACGTCACACTGAGCCTATTCTTCTTTTAACGGTAGGTTCAGTCTGAGCCGCCGTGGTCACAGCATGAACTTAATTGTGTTTTCATTGTGTGTGATGCTCTGGAGTGAGTACGTGGTGGGTCCCAGTTCATTTCCAGGACGAGTGCCGGGTTCCCTTTTTAGGTAATCATTCTTCTCTATTTTATCGGGCTGGAACCAGCACTGAATTTGGGCTGGCGTGGCCACCCAGAGGCTAGGTAGGCACTCGAGGTGAAGTTCCTTGCCCAAGGAACAAACGCGCCGGCCGTGACTCGAAACCCTCGACTCAGATTGCCGTCGTGACCGTCTTGAGTCCGACGCTCTTAACCATTCGGCCACGCGGCCTTGACGATCATGGCTTTCCATGATTTTTTTCTTGCATTTAGAGCGGTGGGTTGCCATTGCCTTCGCCCGTGTTTTTTTTTTTTTTTATCGAGTCACCATCCTATTTACCGGTACTGACTTGGCTGCTTGGCCACCCAGTGGCTAGGTAGGCAATCGAGGTGAGTTCCTTGCCCAAGGCGAAACAACGCGCCGGCGTGAGCTCGAACCTCGAACTCAGAGGCCGTCGTTGAGAGTCTGAAGTCCGACGCTCTCGTTGAGCCCTATAATGGTCTCTAATGAATGATACTAGAATACCACTATATCACCTGGCAAGTCCACAGGAAACTCAGTATCTGTTTATCAGCTTTACTGAGGAAAGAAACGTAGATTAAAAGGGATCTTGACCGCGGTAGACGTGGCGGAGGGCGGCGTCAGCTTTACGGGTTAGGGGGAAGGTGTTCGCGGTTCAGGGAAAAGATAAAAATAAGGACCTCGGACTGACTCCTTCGGGTATTTCTGGGTCGCTTCCCAGGGCGTGGGGACACAGATGTTGCTTGGCTACCTCCCCAGGCGTTTCTTCGTTATCGCGAAGGTTAGGTCATGACACAGGAGGTCACCAGCTGCCTAGCCGGCCTCCTGATTAAGGATTCACCCGGCTTAGGAGATATCACTATATATAGATGTCACCCGGCCTTAAATGACACCACACGGCCATCGGGAGCAGGGCTTTGAAACGCCACAGGGCGGCGTGGAGAAATTTTCAAACTTGGCTGGAAGCTTGAGCTCTGAGTTTGATACTTACAATTGCTATGTTCAGACGTCACATTTTTAGGTCATACTTTCATGTCACTCTGCGAATGTTATGTTTATTTATAGTCTTATTTGAAGCGCCGAGCATTTTTACTGAAATCTCCCCCCCCCCCCCCCCCCCCCCCCCCCCCTTCCCCCCCCCCCCCCCTCCCCCCCCCCCACTGTTGATTCATTTTTTAGAGTATGTATTTGTCTATTATAGTATCTGTGTGCTCAGTACCATTGATATTCATGATTTATTTTATTTTATTTTTGTTTGTTTATGGTTTATTGTTTTAGGTATTACAATTTCTTTTAATATTTTGCCCAAATGCCTATGTTCAAAGAAATTTTTTCATATTCCTTTCGGTTTAGCTTATTTTAATATTCGTTTTTTGGTTATTAATGTTATAGTACAATATTTGGTCGAACTAAAAGATGTACATTTGGTAAAGATAGTTTTCTTATAATATTTTTTGTTCTATGAAGTCGTGAAAAAGGAAATATCCACATCATCCGATATTTTAGATACGTGGGCCGCCTATTCATATACAAAAAGAATTCAATATCTGCTATAACGCTATTAATGTTAGTTGTTACAGAAGAATCTGCCGCTCGCACGCACACCACCTGAAAAGAGACCAAATATATAGTTAGTCACTCCTACGATAACTTTTCCCACCACGGTTAGTAAAAATGAAAGTTAGCAAAGAAAATGTGACTAGATTTTCATCGCTCTCTGCAATTACGCTTATTTATATATAAATAAATAATTAATAAAACACGTAAATGATAATAGCACACACACACACACAACATAGGAGGGAGCGTGAAGGAGAGAGAAAGAGAAACAGAAACAGACTGAGTCAGTCTGAGAGAATATATTACCTATGTATATATATATATATATATAAATATATATATAACTCTATAATATATATATATATATATATATATATGATGTGTGCTGTGTGTGTGTGTGTGGCGTGTGTGTGTGTTGTGTGTGTGTGTGTGTGTGTGTGTGTGTGTGTGTGTCGTTGTCGTGTGTGTATGTGTGTGTGTGTGTGTGTTATAGGTATTTGTATGTATGGTATATACGATACACATACATCATCTGTATATAGTACACACACCCACACACACATATAAATATATATATATATATATATATATATATATATAGATATATATTTATATTAATATATATATATAGATATAGATATATATATATATATATATATATATATACTATATATATATATATGTTGTATTATGCATTAAGCGCGCCACAACACACACAAAACACAACACACATATATATATATATCTATATATTATATTATATATATATACATTATTATATATATATATATATTGTGTGTGTGACTGTGTGTGTGTGTGTGTGTGTGTGTGTGTGTGTGTGCTGTGTGGTGGTGTGTGTGTGTGTGTGTGTATATATATATATATATATATATATATCTATATATATATATATATATAATATTATAGATATTCTAGTGCTCTGTCTTACGACAGGTCCTTTGGCATCCATATCTCTATGATCTTAAATCCCTGTAATTCACTGTACATGCCAGTAATTTTCACGGGCCTGAGAGCCATTTCTGCCAAAACATACAAAGGAAAGATCAGTCAGGGTGGTTACACAATACCTGTTTAAACGTACTCCCCAGGACGGACGATCTCCATGCTTAGTTCGGTGACGAGCCGAAACCAAACGACTATGGCATTAATCAGATGCAAGATACGGAACGCAGTCAAATTCCCGGCATATCCGGGTGCCGATGCAAATCAGATCACATTCAGTGATATGAAATTAGATTTGCCCTAAAAAAATTGAATAAGCTAGAATTTAACCCAATTTGAATTTACAGACCAGTCAAGAGAAACGTCTTAGACAAGATCTTTTTTTTTATCTACTAGAGGCTTCTAAACATGACACTGACCATTCGTTTTAGTGTCTTCATAAAATGTCGAGCAGTAGTTGCGAAGACAATCCCAACAGCAGAAAGAAGCCCACATTAGGATGGTTCCAACCAGAGCTCAAAGGCCCGCTACGAAAAAGACAAGTTTCAAACAGAACACTGTGCGAAGAACTAGTAACAATCTTTACAAATAGGAATGTAAGAAAGCCAAGGAAAAGCGGCTGCAGAGGAATGTGCTAGGTTAAGGAATCTAATTTGTAATTCCAAAGGATGTTCCTAAAAGATAAGATAGACATGGGTCATCCAATCTTTTCCTCATTAAAATTGCCATCAAATGATAGCAGCACATTCTTCACGAGACCGAGGATGCCAGTGCTCATTGGGAAGAATATGTTCAAGAACTTGGACGATGAGCAAGAGCCGAAGCTCTAGTTTGGAAGCCTTGGTCCACCCACTACTGACGAGTGCTTGCGAGAGAGACATCCACCACCAGGAAAACATTACCTAGTTTTCATTGACTATCAGAGACGCATTGGCCAAGGTTTGCATCTTAGAATTGTTCAAAATCATCGCAAATATCCAGATAGATGGCAAAGATGAGGAAACTAATTTTAATCAGTATTCAAAATCAACGTGCTTCGTGTCTGCTATTCGATGGAAAAAACTAATGGTTCCAACAAGGCTGTGTGAGTCACCTGGATCTCTTCAATTTGTACTTGGAGTTATCCGCGGGAAATTAAAGACCACCAGGAGGGAATCGTTATTAATGGCTGCAAGAGCAACAACATTGTCGCAGATTGAGACAGTTATCATGGGCCACATCTGTAAATGACCTCCATTTAGTTATGCTGTTGTAGGAAAGCCAGTGAAATCTGACATCCATGCAATCGACAAGAAAACAAATGCATGGGTGGTTCAAAGTCGGGTAAAATTCCATAACGTGACCATGAAACAAGGACATACAGAAAATCAACAGGCCTCCTCCTTCAATATTTAGGAGATCTTGCTCCTCAGATGCCGTGGCAAGAAGGAATCAGACGCAGATCGGACTAGCTCTAAAGACAAATAAAAATCAGACTTGTTAAAACTTTTTTATCTGGTAGACCTGCCTATGTCTGGCGAGACCTGGACACTGACGGCCTAAAAAACTCGGCGGCCAATATAGAGGCCGCAGAAATGTGGTTCTACCGCAGAATGTACCGCATACTCCTTTACACCAACCGAGGTCCAACAAGATCCTCAGAATAGTCGGGAACAAGGACGTGACCTTCTAGAATTGATCCAAGTTACTTACTCGATCCCTAGGACATGCAATCGGTAAAGGAACATTAGAAACTTTAGGTAAGGCTAAAAGAAGGCAAGACAACTCGAGATACATAAAAAAAAAAAAAACTTATCGACAATTTCAATATACAAACACTTTGATGCCTCTGGGATAGAGCTTGAAACATGAACCAGTCGTCATACGCCGATCGGTGATGGCACAGATTATATATATATATTATATATATCTATATATATATATATATATATATATATATAATATATATATTATATTATGTGTGTGTGTGTTGTGTGTGTGTGTTATGTGTGTGTATGTGTGTGTGTGTGTGGTGTTTTTTGGGGGGGGTTGGGTGTGTGTGTGTGTGTGTGTGTGTGTGGTCGTGTGGGTGTGTGTGTGTGGGTGTGTGTGTGTGTGTGTGGCCGAGTGGTGTAGAGCATCAAAAACTCAAAAACTGTCATGACAATTGAATGCGAGAGTTTCAGTCACGGCCAACGGTTGTTCCCCGGGCAAGGAAACCTCGATTGGCATACAGCCATGGGGATCCATAATCCAGTGGAATGTTCCATGCTGTTCGGGAATGAATGGGAAGGATGGCGGCAGGAAGAGGCATCGGGCAGTAAAAACGAGCAAGACTCTGGTCGGATAATTTCGCTGTGGGCGACCCCTGAGGGAGACGCCAGAAAGAGATATATATATATATATATACTATATATATATATATATATATATATATATATATATATATATATATATATATGTATATATATAGATATATATTATATACTATATATATATTATATATATTTTTAGTATATATATATATATATATATACTCATGTCTGTGTGTGTGTGTGATGTGTGTACTTACGTGTGAATGCTGTGCGGTGCAGCGGTGCGATCTCGTCTAGTAGTCATGCTGGCCTGCGTTCAAACCCTCGCCGCCAGTGCATGTAACCCCGGCCATCCGTTGCACAATGGGGAAGATTTAGAAGCAAAAATAAAACCGACAGTATGTACCACCACGAAATCCATGTAACAAAATGAAATCAACTATTATAAATTATAATTATAATTATGTGTGTGTGGATATGTATGTGTTATGCGTGTGTGTGAAACTCCTAAGAAAGAAAGGCCGAGGTTGTAAGGTCCACGACAAAAATAAAACATCCGGTGACTCTGCAAAAAATAATCCCGTTTGAAACGCTCTGGTCACCGCTCCGACATGCCAGTTTTGTGTCGGCCTGGATGTTCATATCTCCTGTTTCCATCCCCCGCTTCTTTCTTTTATATATAAATAAATGTGTATATATATATATAATATATATATATATATATAGTATAATATATATAACATTTATTTATATATAAAGAGAAAGAGAGGAGAGAGAGGGGGATGGAAAACAGGAGATATGAACATCCAGGCCGACACAAAAATGGCAGTCGGAGCGGTGACCATGAGCGTTTCAAACCGGGATTATTTTTTGCAGAGTCAACGATGTTGTTAGTTTTTGTCGTTGACCTTACACCTCGCCTTTCTTTCTTAGGAGTTCACACACACGCATATACACATACAATACAAACACACATAATTATAATATAATTTATATTTAGTTTGATTCCATTGTACAATGGATATCGTGTGTGACGTACTGTCGGTTTTATTTGCTTTAAATCATTCCACATTGTGCACGGAATGGCCGGGGTTACCATGCACTGGCGGCGAGGGATTGAACGCAGGCCAGCATGACTTACTGACGAGATCGCTTACCGCCTGCACCCGCACAGCATCCAACAACGTATACACACAGCACACACACACACCAGGACATGAGATATAATATATATATATATATCTTATTATATATATATTATATATATATATATATATATATATATATTACATATATATATATATTATAATATATATATATCTATATATATATATATATATATTAACTATATATCCATATATATATCTCTTTCGGCTTCTCCCCTCAGGGGTCGCCACAGCGAAAATTACCCAACATAGTCTTGGCCGTTTTTTAACTGCCCGTTTCCCTTCCTGCCGCCATCCCTTCCCATTCATCCCCGAACGGGCAGGGAAACTTTCCCACTGGATTAGGGCCCCCAGGGCTGTATGCAAAAAAAGGTTTCCCTTCCCGGGGGAAAACAACTTTGGGCCCGGGTGACAAAAACTCTCGCTTCAGATTGTCATGAATTTTTTTTTGATTTGTTTCCTAACCCACGGGGGCCCACACACCAAAAACCACACACACACCACACACAACCCCAACAAAACACACAAAACCACACACACCACACACCACACCACCCCACATACACACACATTCCCAAAACACCACACACCCCCCACAATAAAAAAAATTTAATATATATTATATATATAATATATAAAAATATATATATATATATAAATAAAATATTAATATTTTTTCTGCCCCCATCACCGAGCGGCGTCTGACAAAACTGTTTCATTTTTCAAGCTTTTCCCCCCGAGGCATCAAAGGTTTGTATTTTGAAATTTTTCCGAAATTTTTTTTTTTTTTTTAGTACCTCGAGTTGTCTTCCCTTCCCTTTTTAGCCTTACCAAAATTTTTAATTTCCCTTTTTACCGTTTGCAGTCCGGGGATCTGAGTAGAAATTGGATAAAATTCTAGAAGGTCAGTCTTGCCGACTATTCTGAGGATTTTTTGGGAACTCTGGGTTTGGGTGAAAGGGGGTGCGTAACATTCTCGGTGGGAAACCACATTTTCTCGGCCTCTATATTCGCCTTTTTTTAGCCGTCAGTGCCCCAGGTCTCGCCATGCCCTGGGAAAGGTTTTCGACCATAAAAAAAGGTTTTAAAACAAGTCTGATTTTTTTTTGTATTGAGAGCTAGTCCGTTTTTGGGTCTTTTTTTTTTCCTTGCAAGGGGCATCTGAGGAGAAAAGAGTTCCTAAAAATTGAAGGGGGGCCTGTTAAAATTTCTGTAGGGCCTTTTTTTAAAGGGTAAAAGTTAGGGGAAATTTCCCGCCCTTTAAAACCCACCATGCATTTTGTTTTTGCTATTAAACATGGTTTCCCAAGATGCCCACGGGTTCTACAACAGCAAAAAAAAAAGGGAGGTCTTTACAGATGTGGCCATGAAAACCTGTCTCATCTGCATAACAAATGTTTTTTGGGATTTTCCCGCCTTTTAATAACGTTTCCCCTTTCCTGGGGGGTTTTTAAAATTTCCCCCCCGATAACTCCAGAGTAAAATGAAGAGATCGGGTGACATCACACCCCTTGTTGGAACCAGTTAGTTTACCCACCCGAAAAAGCAGACTGAAAGCAATTGTTTTTGGGATGGGGACTGTTTAAAATTAGTTTCTCATCTTTCCCCTTTTTCTGGAATTTGCGAGGTTTTTTGAAAAATTTCAAGTGCCAAACCTTGGCAAATCTTTTCCCCTGATAGTCAATGAAAACTAGGTAAATTTTTTCCGGGTTTTGGTTTGTCTCTCTCGGCAAGCACTTTCAGTAGGGTGGACCAGACGGCTTCCAGAACTAGTTTCTTTGGGGCTCTTGCTCATCGCCCAAAGTTTTTGAACATATTTTTTCCCCAATGAGCACTGGCATCCTCGGCCCTCGTGAAGAATGTCCCTACTATCTTTTGATGAAATTTTAAAGGGGGAAAAAGGATTGATGACCAGTGTCTATCTTATTTTTTAGACATCTTTTTGGGAATTAAAAATTTGAGTTTCCCTTAAAACCTTACCCACATTCCTCCTGCGCCCCCTTTTCTTGGCTTTCTTACATTCCCTATTTGAAAAGATTGTTACTATTTCATTTTTTGAAAAGGGTTTTTTTTTGAAACTTGTGTTTTCGTAGGGGGGCCTTTGAGCCGGGTTTGGGAAACCCAGTTTAATGGGGCTTTCTTTTCTGGGGTTGGGATTGCTTCGCAACTACTGCTGGGTTTTTTAATGAAGACAAAAAAACGATGGTCAGTGCCCCACGGGTTAGAACCTCTAGAAATTTAAAAAAAAAAAAGGACTTTGTTAAAGTTTCTCTTGACTGGTCTGAAAATTTAAAAATTTGGGGTAAATTTTAGTTTATTAATTTTTTTTAGGGCAAATCAAAATTTCATTATCACTGAATTGTGATCTAAATTTTTGCATCTGCACCCGGAATGCTGGGGAAATTTTTGCCCGCTTTCCCTTTATTTGAACTAAATTATCCCATAGTCGATTTTTTTTGGGCTCCGCCCCCGGAAAAACAACCCAAGGGGTTATCGTCGCCCTGGGGAGTATTTTTAAACCAGGTTTTTGGGTGGTACCACCCTGATGATCTTTCCTTTTATTTTTGGCAAAAAATGGCTCTCAGGCCCTTTTGAAAATGACTGGGCATTTAAGTAAATTTAAACAGGGATTAAGGATCATAGAGATAATGGATCCCAAAAAGGGACCTTTCGAAAGACGGGGCACTAAATAAAATATATATTTATATATATATATCAAATATTATTATATATTTTATATATTATATATACACAACACACAACCACACACACAACAACACACACACACACACCCCACAAAAACCACACAAAACACACCACCCCCATATATATATATTATTATATAAAATTAATATATAATATATTTTAATATAATATATAATATGTTTGTGGTGTGTGTGTGTGTGTGCGCGGGGGTTATCCCATGTTTTACATACATATATTATATATTTTATATTTTAATATATTATATATATATATAATATATATACATATTTTATATAATATAATTATATATTTTATATTATATATAATACTATATATTAAAATATAAAATATTATAATATTATTTTATATTATAAAAATTTTATATATATATATAATATTTTATATATATATAAATTATTTTATATGTGTGTTTGTGTTTGTGTGTGTGCCCCGCGCGGGGGGGGTAGCATGTATACATACATATATATATATAAAATTTTATAATATTAATATAATTATATATATATATAAAAAATATATATATATATAGATTTTATTTTTTTTTTTGTGTGTGTGTGTGTGTATCTATATACAGATGATTTATGTGTATCTGTTATACATACATCATAACCTATAAAAACACACACACACACACACACACACAAACACACACCCACACCCCACACACAACAAAACAAAAACACACACACACACACACACACACACACACACCCCACAAGATATATATATATATATTAAAATATTTTAAAATATATTATAATATATATATATATAAAATATATAAAATACTATGTTTTATTTTCTTTTCAGACTGACTCAGTCTTTTTCTTTTTTCCTTTCTTTTTCCTTCACGCTCCTCCATAGTATGTGTGTGTGTGTGGGCTTTTATCATTTACGTTTTTATTAATTTTTTATTTATATATAAAAAACGTAATTTGCGGGAAGCGTAAAAAATTTCTAGTCACATTTTTTTTGGGCAAACTTTCTTTTTTACTAACGTTGGGGAAAAAAACGTTAATCTTTAGGAGTGACAAAACTATATATTTGGCCCTCCCTTTTCGGGTGGGTGCGTGCGAGGGGCCAATTTTCTTGAAACCCAACAAAAACTTTAAAAACGTTATAACCCAATATTTGGAATTCTTTTTTGTTAGAATAGCAGGCCACGAAAATCTAAAATATCCGGAATTTTTGTTTTTTTTCCCTTGGGTTCACGGCCATTAATAGAAAAAAAAATATTATAAAAAAAATACTTTACCAATGAAACATCTTTTTTTTCGACCAAAATTTGTTTTAACCCATTAGATAACCAAAAAAAAAAAAATATTAAAAAAAAGCAAAACCGGGAAAAGGGGAATATGAAATAAATTTCTTTGAACATAGATTGCAAAAAATTTTAAAAAGAAAGAAAAACCAAAAAATAAACATAAAAAAAAAAAAAATAAAAAAAAAAAATCAATGAATAATACAAATGGCCTGGAGCACACAAAATACTTTTTAATAGAAAAATACATACCCCCTAAAAAGAAAGGAAATCAACAAAAATTTCAGTAAAAAAACTTTGGGGATTCAAATAAAACTATAAATAAATTTAAAATTTTCCCGAGGACATAAAGTTAAGGCCTAAAAAAGTACGTCTGAAAAAGCAGGGGTAAAATCAAACTCAAAAGCTCAGGCCAAGCCAAGTTTTAAAATTTTTCCCCCACGCCGCCCCGTGGCGTTTCAAAGCCCGCTCCCGATGGGGCCCTGTGTGTCCCTTTAAAACCCTGAACCTATATATAAGTGGGTATCTGCCTGAGCCGGGGGGACACCATTAATAAAAGGGGGCCGGCTAGGCAGCTGGTGGGCCTCCCCGGGTCATGACCCCCAACCTTCGGGGATAAAAGAAAAACGCCGGAGGGGGTAGCCAAAAAGGGGAAAACTGTGTCCCCACCCCCCCTGGGAAGCGACCCAGAAATACCCGGGAAAGGGGTCAGTCCAGTTTCCCTTTTCCCCGAACCGCGAAAACCTTCCCCCTAACCCGTAAGAGCTGACGCCGCCTCCGCCCCGTTCCCACCCCCGTCAAGATCCCTTTTTAAACTACGGTTTTTTTTTCCCTAGTAAAGCTGGAAAAACCGATACTGAGTTTTCCCCGTGGACTTTCCAGGTATATAGTGGTATTCTAGTACTTCAAATTAGAGACCATTTTAGGGTCAACGAGAGCGTTTGGACTTCAGACTTCACGACGGAAATCTGAGTTCGAGGGGGTTTGAGTCACGGCCCCGCGTTTTTCCCTTGGGGAAGGGGAAATTCACCTTGATTGCCCACCTAGCCACTGGGTGGCCCCGCCCCGCCCCAAATCAGTACCGGGGAAAAAAGAGATGGGACTCGATAAAAAAAAAAAAAAAAACGGGGGAAGGCAAGGGAAACCCCCGTCTAAATTGCAAGAAAAAAATCATGGAAAGGCCCCTGATCGTCAAAGGGCCGCGGGGCCGAAAAGGTTTTTGACGTCGGACTCAAAAAACTGTCACGCCGGGAATCTGAGTTCGAGGGGTTTGAGTCACCCGGGCCCGGGGCGTTGTTCCCTTGGGCAAGGAACTTCACCTCGATTGCCACCAGCCCCTGGGTGGCCCAAACCCGCCCAAGTCGTGCTTTTGGTTTTCCCAAACCCCGGGTAAATAAGAAATGATTCCCCAAAAAAGGGAACACCGGGACTCTCCTGGAAATGGAACTGGGGGCCCTACCACGTACTTTACCCAAGAGCATCACAACATGAAAAAATACAATTTAAATATCATGCTGTGACCAAAGGCGGCTTTAGACAAAGAACCTACCGTTAAAGAAGAATAGGCTCAAGTGTGGGCGTCCCAGGGTTTTGATTTTTGAAAAATTTTGAGAGAAGCCGATTTAAAAAGATATTGTTTTTCGGCTCCAGGATTTAAAATAAAAACAAAAATTTAAAATTTTTTGGGGTTTAAAAGTTTGTTTACTCCCCATAATACTTGATGTTTTTCATCCTCGGAATTTAGGTCAAAACTTGAGATTTGGCCCCACTCCGGAATAACACTGGGGCTGGGGTTTGGCCTTTTTGGGCAAACCCCTTAATCCTCCAGGGGAAGAGCTTCACCCTTGGGGATGAAGGTCACAAATTGAGGGGGTTTCCCCTCTGGAAAAACAACCCGAAGACATTAGTTGTTTTTCTTTTTGGGGGGGCACTGATTTATAAATTTTATTCTTTGGGGGGAAAGGGCAGCCTTGAAAAAAGGGCGCTGCCTATGTTCTGAAGGAGCTTTTATTAGCTTTTTGGGTGTTCAGTTTCCCCACTTGTCACACCCTTTAATCGGGCTGAAGAGATCAGAAAGTCCACTTGATCGGGCTGAAGAGATCAAGATGCACACTTGAAACGGTCACTCTGAGGGCACCTTGAAGATCATTTTTAACTTATTGTATAAAAGAGATTCCCTTGAAAATTTAACCCTTTAGGGTTTAAATTGCTCTGTGTTGTGTGTGGGGTTGTGGTAGTTGTGTGTGTGGGGTGTGGTTGGGGTGTGTGTTTTTGTGTGGTTTGTGTGTGTTTTGTTGTGGGGTGTGTGTGTGGGTGTGTGTGTGTGGGGTGTGTGTGTGTTGGTTTGTGGGGTGTGTGCGTGTTTGTGTGTGTGTGTGTGTGTGTGTGTGTGGTGTGGGGGTGGGTGTGTGTGCGGGGGGTGTGGGTTTTTTGTGTGTGTTGTGTGTGGGTGTGTGGGGGTGTTGTGGGGCGTGGTGCGGGAACCCCCCCCCCCGGGCGGTGGGGGTGGGGGTGTGTGGGTGTTTTTTGTGAGTATGTGTGTGTGGGGGTGTGGGGTGTGTGTGTGGGTGTGGGTGTGTGTTGTTGTGTGTGTGGGGTGTGTGTGTTTGTGTTTGTGTGGTGTGTGGGGTGTGAGTATGTGTGTGTGTGTGAGTAGTGTGTGTGTGTGTGTGTGGGGTGGGGTGTGTGTGTGGGGTGTGGGGTGTGTGTGTGTGTGTGTGTGGTGTGTGCGGGTGCACTGCTACTGATTAGGAAGGGAGAGGAAAAAAAATTTTTATGCAAGAAAGTAGAATCATAAAAACAATTAATAACGATGGCTTGGTTTTTCATGAGTCTGATTTTGGGGAACTTTTTCATCTCTTCTATTTTGAATCCCCAAACCAAAATTTTCACACATATTTATCACAAAGATATAAAAGATAATTTAAAAATTATGATATATGCCCGTAAAATATAAAATTGGGAAACCCATATTGTAGATACACATTCCCCCTTAAAATATAACCATGTTTATTTGTAAAAAAACACATTTAAAACAATAAAATATTAAAAAAAAAAAAAAAAAAAACATGAAAAAAAATAACAAATGCAATAACTGCATGAAAGAGAAAAAAAACAGAATTTATTTTAAAAACGAAATACAACACGAAAAGAAATAAGGGTGAAGAGGACGTTGCAACAGCAAAATTTAAAAAGTTAAATTGTTTTTTGTGACTTTTTTCAAACCCTCAGTATGTTAGAGATGTAATGCATTGAAAAAAGCCCCAAAAACAAAAACACAAAACGCACCCATAAAACACCCCGCGCACATACACATACCAAAAAAAAAATAAAAGCATTAAAAAAACGAACCCCGAGAAATGATCCCTTTAAAAAAAAATCAAAATATATAAAATTTTTATTTTTATATTATTATTTTTATTTTTTTTATATATTTTTTTCGGTTTTAAAGAATGTGGATGAAAGCGGAAAAAAAAAATACAATAAGAACGCCCAAAAAAAAAAATGGCCCGGACATTGTGCCTTGAAAGTTTTCCCAAACCGAGGTAAATCAAGTGAAAAAATCTAAAATTTCAACCTTTTTTTCATAGTATTTTGTTTTTAATGGGCTTCGTGTCGCCTTTTAGTGTGTCCCCGAAATCCGGGGCAACAAGACTGCAGAAAGATTGCAGAAAAAAAAAAGGAAAAATACGAGAAAGAAGGGTACAAATACAAAAATAAACAAAAAAAGTAAATGAAAAAAAAACGGGGCACCGAGATTTTCTATAAGTTATTTACTAAACTTTCTAAAAAAGGCCCAAAAACGATAGTAACGAAGGCCCGGGAAACACCGGTATCGAACTGAAACGTTTTTCCAGCTTATTTTCCCGCATTTGCCTCCCGTACCAGTAAAGTAAAAACTTAAAAATTTCCCCCCTAGCGAGCGAGAAAAAAAAGGCAAATTTAAAATTTAAAAATAAAAATAGCAGGGTTTAAAACAGATTGATTATATAAAAAATTTTTGC
>NW_023659235.1:0-17500 GCF_015228065.2 Penaeus monodon
TATCTGTTTTTCTTATTTTTCTTTAAATATTCACTTTTAAAGGACATATTTTTTCACAAATGTGTTTCTCTTGTATATACAAATTCTAATATGGAAACGTTGCTGATGTCTAAAAGTTTTAATAAAAATGCCATGATTGGTTTCCCGCTTCCCTGGTCCTCCAGTACCCCCCACACCACCACTACACACCACACACACATACACACACACAACCACACACACAAACCCACACACACAAAACACACCCACCACACACACAACACACACACACACACCCCAACACACACATAAACAACCACACACACACCACACCCCACACGACGCACCACGCCGCACGCCGAGCACGCAGCACGCCCCCGCACGCACCACACATAAAATTTATAAAAAAGGAAAAACGCCACGGGGAAAATAAAACAATCGTAATTTTTCGGACTTTTCACGATTTTCCTCTTCAACAAATAAAAAAACCCTAAGGGGTAAAAGAAAAGATAATTCCGATATGCGACTTAGCCTCGCCTGGGGCTATGCCCAGGGGGGGGGCCCCGTGTAAAAGGCTATCCCCTTAGTAAAAGGGTGAACAGAGGGTATTATCTTGTTAACGGTTTGACTCTTTATTTCTGAGAGTTATACCAGCGTAAAAACACACAAACATGTCTAGTTATAATGGGCCGCGCGGGGGTCACGGTCAGCTCCCCGGAGAGAGGGGGGAGTGCCCTTAGTGCGGTGGTACTTAGCACAAACTCTCGGTCAAACGAGGTCAATATAAAATTACCTCCGCCCTCGCTGAGGGGGTGTTCCTTAATTTGGGACATTTGGGGATCCACGTGGAAAACGCCACGTGGTCCCTGGTAACGAAATAAATACCACATCCCTGAAACAGAAATAAATTATCCACACTTATTTGCTCGGCCCCTACCCGCCCCCCCTCGAGCGCCTTAAAGGGTGACCTAACTTGGCGGGTCGTCTCGTTTCTCGTGGTCGCCTGGCTCAACTTCGGGGCTGCTCGTCCATGTTGTCCCACCCTCCTGGTCCTTGTGTAATCTGTCCCCTCGTGTTCACACGTCCTCAAAAACTCGCCCAGGCCCTCCTTGATTCAGTTTCTTTAGACCTCCTCGAGTCCTCTCCAGGCCCCAAACTCGGTGGCGCCTCGTCCACACCCTCACAGATTCGCCCGTCCTTTCGCGTCCAACTCCTCGTAATCTTCGCCCCGGATCTGGGGGCGTCGGGGCAGGGGGGGGCATCTCGGGGCGTTATCCCTCGCTACGAGCCCCTGGAGTTGACCGGTTCTGCGGGCGCCCGCCGGGGCGTCGCCTATGCACAGCATTCGGGGCAATGGCCTTTTTTCTGACAAAAATCTTGGGTCCGGGGGCCTATGGATCTTCGATGAGTCCTTCCCACAGCATCCTAAGGTCCTCCTTCGTCCTTCATCCGACTGAAATTTAAAGTCGGGGACCAGTCTACCAAAAGGGCCAGATAAAGAAAAAAAAAGGCAACGAGAAAATGGGGTGGAAATTCCCACTACCTTTTCATACAATTTACGGTTTTTAATGTTGGTTTTTAATTTTTTTCGTTTTTTTTTTTATTTGTGTTTTATTTTCACAGGGAAAAATAAAAAGAAGGGAGTTCATAGCGGTCCCATAGACCTATTTGAACTCCCAACCACTCTGATAGTTTTGAAATAGAAAAGGGGAACGACATCGGCGTCCGCAAGATCTATTTAACCCATTCGTCACACAGATAAAAATAGTGTAACTTGTACTTTTGTACAACCACTCGTCACGAGGGACAAATTGCGGGCAAAAGAGATACTAATAAATTTTTAAACGCCGGGCACTAGACGAAACCGCCTTATTAATAAAAAGGGTCGTGTCTTTTTCCCTGCGTGTGTGAGTGAGGTGAAGGGGTTGTGTATGCGTGTGTGAGTGACGCTAGCGTTAATAGAAAGGGGGGGGGTGACCTCCACAAGAATGATCTAAACACGAATATACGTTCATATAACAAAACTGAAGTAAAAAGCAATGCTAGCTATTTAAATTATTTCCAAATCCACTTTTAATTCAAAAAATAATGATATGCGACAGAAAGTCGCATAAAATGGGGACATAAAAAAATTTGCCCAAATTTATTTTTCAGGCAAAACTTCTCGGGTAAAATCTGAACTCCCCATACATGTCAGCTTTGCACGTCAGACTTTAAAAAAACCAAAAACGGGGGATCCATCCCAAATGCCGTATATACTGAAGCGCTTAGCCAGGGAAAATAATTCCTGCTCTCTTTTGCATACTGTAATGGGGCCCTCGCAAATTCCGAAGGGTATAAATTTTCACGAATCACCAAACCTTGGGGGACCCAAAAAATGCAACGACTTCAAGAGGGGAAAAGGTGTATTAATAAGCAATAAAGATTCTACTTAAACCCTGTCCTACATTAATTAAAGGCTACCCGGGGCACACCGACTCAAAAGGGGGCCGACGAACGAATAACTTTGGTTTATTGACCATTCTCAAAGACGGACGCAGATCTTTTAGGCGTTTACACAACCCCGGGGGAATATCGGGGAATCCCGTGCACTAGATTTTGGGGGAAGTCCTACGCTATTTCCCAAAAAATACATTTTGTTTCCTGCTTCGCTTAGCGCCCATAAAAGTTCACCAAAAAACAATGTAAAAATGAATGTTTGCTTCCAAATTAAGGGGGAAACCAAATGGTCCTCTGACCCCACCCACGCCGCCCCCACCCCAAAAAAAGAAGTAGGTCAGGTCAAAACCCGGAAAATTACCTTTTTCAATCCAAATGACCGCAAAAAAAAAAAAAGGGAGGTCAGGCGGGGGCGAGGGGTTGGAACGAGAAAAAATGATAATTCGCGATAAAAAAAATCACAACGCTTTAAATTCGTTGCAGTGAAACTAAAATCTCTAAAACGAAGAAAAAAATTTTTACTTTAAATAAAACGATATTCATGTTTTTTATCACATACTCGATCGCACGGAAAAACGATCTGAGGTGGAAATTGGAGAAATGCCATTTTTCTGTCATTAGACCTTTTACCCAAAAAAAAAAAACGGCTTAAACTGTATAAAGGGAAAGGAAAAGAAAAAAAAGGGGGGCCCAAAAGTGTACTTGTGTTTTTTTTTTTCTTGCCATTTTGAAACGGTCACGATTTTCTTCGGAGATTTGCGTTCAGCTGCGAGCCAAGGGCGCACGCCACCCCGCCACCAATTAACGGGTACGGTCTCTAGGACAGTGGGTGTAGGGACGCAAAAAAAACGTAAAGGGTGCACACACGCTACGACTTGTCTAAAGGGGGTAAAAGCCCCGCGCGGGGGGCCAGGGTCCAGCTGCCCGGGGAGAGAGGGCGGAGCTGACCTACCGCCTGGTCGCTTGACACAACTCCCCCGGGGGGAGGCGAAGGTGACCCCTACCGCGTCGGTACTTGGGCACGGACTCTGGGTCAAACGGGGTCAATATAAAATGTGACCTCCGCCTCGCTAGCGGGTGGTTTTTTTTGGGACTTTGGATCCACAAAAAACAGCCACGGGTCCCTGGTAACAAAAATAAAATTATCCACATCCTTAACGAATAAATTATCCCATTTTAACCCGGCCTTTGTTGCAAATCTGCTCTCTCAGTGTTTTTAGTGTGCGCTCGGCTAAATCAGTCCTTACCCGTTGTGGTCCCCAGCCACAGCATAACCTCCATGCGACAATTGCAACTTCTGTACCTGGTGGGGCACAAAACCGCCGACCCCCCCGATGAGAGGCCGACATGTTCCACGGACTACCCGGAAGCTCACGTACAAGGAGAAAATTTGGAAATATGTATAGGGGTAACAGAAAAACAAAAGCTGAATCGGTCAAGGGGGGAGGTCAATAGAAATCGGGAAGGCTTTGCCACCCAATGAGGAGGTAAGGTCTCCAAACCCACGACAGCGTCAAATTAAAAAAAAGGGATTTTTCTAATTAATAGAATTCTACATTTTTTTTTCGTAAAATTTGCTGTTTATGAAATTAATTTTTGCGCTTTTCCAGTTGAGCCGGGGGACCTTCTCACATAAATAACGAACATCATTTTATTTTCTGGGTATTTTAAAATCACACTTTGTTCATTAATTCTTTTCTCAAAAGCTCTAACTCAACAACCTCGCGCGTACTACAATTTTAAAATAAATGGGAAATTCGGGGGAAAATTTCCTTTTCTCGATATCTTTTTTTTCAGTGTAAATGACTCACTTAATTTTCTGTTTACCCTAACCTCTCACACCCCTAATTACTTCACTTTTTTTCGAAACTTAGGGCATTAATTTGTGACAAGAATTTATTGACGGGGGCTCGACGTCATTTTTTAAACTTCTCAAAATTAGGGTATCACGTTTCTTCTTAAATCAGGCACTCCTTCAGATGTAAAAATTTTTTACTTATTCCCCTAATTTTCAAAGGATATGCCAGTAAACTATTATTTAATTATAACCTTCTCTTTAAAAAACGGGACATGTTTTAAGCACTGGTATTGACTTGTTTAAAAACCTTATTGACATTGTTTAAAAACACTGGTATTGACATTGTTTAAAGACATGGTATTGACCTTGTTTTTAATTATCCAAATAGGTTGCGTAATACTTTGGGTTTAAACACAATGCGCTAGCGGTGCTCTTGGACTTCGGGTTTTTACCATCCCTTGTAAGGATTGCCCATGTTTTACATGGTGAGCCCGGGTAAAATTTTTGGAAAAAATTAATGAACTAAACTGATTTTGATTTCCCGAAAATTAAAATGTGGTGTTTCGTTTTTTTACGTGATAAGGGTACTGGCTTAACTGTCTTGGTGTAGCTAAAAGTGGCTAGATCAAACCAAAAATAAATTTTGAAATTTTAAAAATTTGTCTAGTAAGGCAAAACCCCTTGTCTGTAAGCTATTCTAAAAGTGTTAAAATACCCAAAAAAATTTCTTTGACAATGAGAAAGCATACTTCCTACCCAAATTTTCACCACCCCTTTTGTTGGTTCATATTATTTCAAAAATCGTTCCGGAACATTTATAACCTAAACTTGTGTTTTTAATGTGTTTTTTGGTATTTAAATCCTGTCACAAAATGCCAAGTGTGGCCTGGGGGCTTTTCTCTTGCACCCCCGTCCCGCCCTCTGCGTCCCCATCCGCCCTCCTCCAGGGCGATAAGAAGGGTTTTTTTTTCTATCCGCCCCCCCTATGAACGGAAATCCCCAAAATTTTCCGTCTTATAAATTCCTTTTTTTTTGTAAATTTTAGCGCCTGCATGATATTCAACCTTGTTATATGTAATAAATTTATAGTAATGGATGGTCTGGTTTTCCATGGCCCTGCTTATCAAAAGGGTGCCTATACACATCCAAAGGGGGCCTCCACCATCTGTGCCTAGCTAAAAAAGGCTGCGCTTTCCTTCACACCCCTCCTGAGTCTCCCTTTATCACGGAAACAGCCCTTTCCCCTTTCCATTTTCTGACCTGGTTTACCCAAAGGGACCTTCAGGTACCTAATCTCCCCTCAAGTAGCCCCGACTCCCCCCTTTGTCATCCCTGATAAGTCTGACTTTCCAGCCTGCAGAAGAAAACCCGCCAGGAAGGTCATGGGAGTCCAGCCTGCAAAACTCTTTTGAAGCAAAAAACCCAAAAATCCAGCCCATTTCTTTTCCACCTAAGTCCATCTTTTGTGTCCACTACATCTGATGCAGGGGTTCCACGGACCTCACAACCCCGATAGTTCGCTGACTCTCTCAGCCCTGCCGATGTCTGTCGCCGACCACGATTCTGTTACGGGATTAACCACTCTTTTGTGTAACCATTTTTCCACCCCCGAAAGCCCATCGAATAAATTACTTGTTTTCCCCTTTAAGACTTTTTGGGGGTTTTTTTTTTTTCATTTTTTCTTGTAATTAAACATCTGACTGTTTCTTATAATTTCCCTTACACCAAATTCCTTTTATCTCATATACCGTCACACAACGACTTTTACTGCAGCTGACAAAGTCTACCTTTGGAATAGTGCCCTATAGTTGGTACAGAAAAGATATTTTAAAAAACACGAAACAAGAACCCCACTTTAAACAAGCGACTCTCCTTTGCATTCCTCACCCTATTCCCCTCCCCCTGTGCACCTCTTTTCCTTCTCCACAAGGCCCTTCAGAATTCCCCCACAACCTTTAAACCCCAAACTTTCCCCCAAACCCTATTCTGTTGTTCCCAAATTTAAACGCTGCTTGAACCTAACATGATTCCCTGGTTAAAAAAAATTGGAAATTCTATACCCGGGGAAACCCCAAAATCAACAAGGGTTTCGATTAAAATTTTTAATGCTTTTCTTTCCCTTTTGACCATCCCTCCCAAAAGGAAAGGGAAGTGACTCATGCTTTGCCCCAAAAACCTAACCCCTCATGGGAATATTTAAAGCAAAAATTTGGCATTCTACTCAACCCTCCAGGTTGACAGTTTTTTTACTAACGGCCCTCAGTCTTTTTCTTACACTGACCTCCGCCCCCGAAATTTCACTATCCCAACAATTTTTAAACTAAAATGAGCATTTCGTGACCCCGATCTCAAAACAATATATGCTTTATTTTCACTTCACATATTTGCTTATCAACACCCCATTCTGCCATAGAAATTTTTGGCAAAAATAGGAAAGATGAAATTTTGTAAAATTTTGCCGGACTTTTTTTTCTAACTCATTAAAGGAAATTGCCGGCAATGACGTGCATGAAACCTAAAACTTATCTAAAAAACTGCCTCTCCTCCCCAACCCCCCTAACCCACTTGTGTGCCAACACACCAGCACATCCGCCCCCCCTAAACCCCACTCTTTTACTACCCCACATACCCGGATGTTATGTCCCCCTACCCCCAACACACCTATCAAAAACCCCCCCAAAGTTACTAAATTATCCCTGAAAAATCCTCCGCCACTAAAGCTTAAAAATGGCCATTTTTTTTCGCATTTCCGAAACATTCCTGTATTCCATTCAAATCTTTATGGGCCCCCAGGATCAAAGTTAAGCTATTTTCCCAGAGAGTGCTTAACAAGGGTTTAATTATGAATCTAGATGGGAAAAACCCCCACAAAACCAAACACAAAGTGTTTTGTCTAAAGGGGGAAGGGGCCCTCATAGCCCCGCCCTGCCTCGCAAAAGGCCCCCTGAAACCTACTTGACCAAGGTTAAAAAACCCCCAAATAACTCACTCTGGTCAGCTCCCAAACTACTTGTACCCAAAAAAAAAAAGACCCATTTTTGTTCGACGCCTAAACAAAAGACTATCCCTGAAACTTTCCCTTCCCCTTTCCCTTTTACTGTTATTACAAACATCGGGACCAAATCTTGATTTAGCCCCCCCCTAACAAGCCGCCTTGCCACGGTGGGGGGGGTTGGTTCCCAAAGATCTGGTGAGCCGGACCCAAGGCTACCCCCTACTGGAGGGGGGCACCCTGAGGGGTAACAAAAAGGCTTTTCCCTTTCACCAAGGGCCCATGGAGGGGATGGTGTACCCCCCCTGGTTCATTCTCTTGGCCAGGGGGGAAAATCTCCAGTGTTTTTTTCGTGCGTGGCATCCCTATTCCAGGAGAAGGAGCCTGGAGGTTGAGCGATGCTGCCCTGCGCCCGCAGCTACAACACCCTTTTGGCCCTTTATTCGGTTAGACGTGGTCTTGATCAAGGCCCGGTAAAGTCAATCGGCTGGTCAAATTGGCTAGGGTCAGCAGGCCTATTCAGTGGGTAGCGCATGGTCCCGCAACTGCCATCAACTGTATATGGTGCGTTTTTCCTCTTCCCCTTTGGCTGTGGGGATTTTAAACCCCAACTATATTTTCCCCCCTCGTTGGACCCAGGGGGGTGGGGGGTGGGGAAATAAAAATTTAAAATTTGTATGAGTACAAAAATTTCAAGACTAGCTCTCCCCTGACGACCCCCAAATCCCTCGACCATTCTCTCTAAAAAAATCAACTTGTCACTTGCCCTTTCCAGCTTCCAAAGGGCGGAATGGATTCGAAATGGTTCCCGGGCCCCAAACCGGGAAAGAAGGGGAAAAGTCCTCCTCAACCACTAAGGAGATCTTACCTGGTAAATATGAAAGCATTTCTATGAAAGTCCGGTAGTAAGCCCTTGATGGTGTTAAAAATCTGGATCTTGACTTTTTAAAGTTCTGGGAAAATGTTAAAGTATTAAACGTATCCTCGCATCCCCCCACAGCGAGATGGTAGCCTGTGCTGAGGTTTGGGGTCCCCGACGAAGTCCCGTCTGCGTCAATTCAACATCCTGGGGCTCAAGTTTATGTCTCCTACAAAACCCCCATCATGAAAGGGAAAATTGTTTTTTTCCCGAGACCTGATGAGGTTTCTGAGGGAAACTGTTAGAACTAGAAAATTTTAATGTAGTGGCAAAAAACGTTTTGGGAAAGAATTTGAGGGTTTTGGGAACAGTCCACCACTCTTCTTCTAATTTTTAAAACACATTAGCCCTTCCAGATGGGTTAAGTTAGCATGGTACCACCTCAAGGAAAAACCCTATGTGCCCAACCCTATGCGGTGCTTCCACCCCAAAGGTTATGGGTGAGCCAACTCTTGCAGTTTTAAAAGAAAATGGAAAACCAAGAGTAGTGTAAAGTGTGGTAAAACAGGTCATCAAGGGAGACAACTGTCCGGGCCAAATATGCTGTTACCACTGCAAAGAAGCTCATGAAGCTTTTTCAAAAAATGAAAAAGGTCAAATTAAAAAGGGAAGTTTGGTTAAGGGGAAAAAGGAAAAAAGTTTTTTTCCAGAGGCAAAGCACTCCCCGTGTGCTGTTTGCACACCCGGTAGGCCCTTTTGCTTTGGTTCTACCCCATCCTCCTTCCCACCAACCTTGCCCCCCAAATGTTTCTTACAGCACACACTCTGCCATTTTCCTCAAAACCCTCGCCCCAAATTGCTGACACTGCCTCTGGTGAGTTTTTCCCCCAAAAACGGAGCAGGAGTGGGGTCTATTAGGAGCTCCTCCCCCCAAAATAAGGTCTTTGGAGCCATCGGGAAGGCCCCAAAGGGGCCCAAGGGTGACAGCTCCAGCTGCCCCAAATCACAGGAGCATTTTGTGCTAGGCAGAATGCTCCTGAAGTAAAGGCTCGCCCCCTTTGCCCAGGCAAAGATCCTAAACTGTCCAAAAGACTCCAGCTGCCCAACTCCCAGGGTCCTCCGCTGCTAACAGAATGCCCCTAAGAAAATCTCGGTCCGTCCTTTGCCTAGCAAAGAAACCCTGACCTGTCCGGGGGAAACTTGGGGAAAACGGGTTTCCCAGGAAACTACCATTAAAAAGGACTCCCGGTCCGGAAAGGCACCTAAAGGTTGGGAAAACCTTGACCCGGGTGCTCCCAAAAACACCTTAAAAAGAAATAATCTAAAGAACGGGATACCCTAATCCAAGGGAACTTCAGGGTTCATGCAAAAGGGGAAAGAACTGAAACATCTGATAGCTTCAGGAAACCCTTTTTTTGTGTTGCCTAAAGAGATTTACCGGGGAAAATCGTCCCTTTTCCTGAGGGATTCCAAGTCAAGCCCATTAGGGACCTTTGAAAATGGTCATGGAGGAGTAGCAGTAATGGTACGTAAAAGATTTTCCCCTTTCCCGGGGCCATCCCCCTGCAGAAAACACGCGGTAAAAGGCTGTGAAAATGGGCTTGACATCCTTCATGTTGCATCCATCTCCCTTTCCCTCCCATAATCTCACATTAAGATTTGGAAGATCTCTTGGGAGTTCCACACCCTTTCTACTCTTGGGAATTTCAGGGTCGCATCCCCTAGGGGAACTTTTGGAAACCCCTCGGGGAAGGGGCCTTGGGTCCTTGTTTTTAAAAAGGTAATCGTTTTACTGAACAATGACACCCCCACACTTTCCAAATTAAAACGGGGGACATTCCCCATATAAAACCTAATTGGGCTCACCTGATCACTTTTAATTCACTTAGCGGGTCTGGAAGATTTTGAGGGAAGGACCACTTTCCAATATTTTTGGGAGGGGGTAATGGTATTCCACCCAAATGGAGTGCAAGTTTGCGACTTAAACAGGGGGACGGGAATCTTTTTAGATAAACTGCAGTATTGAAAGGATCGTAAAATGATTTCCGTGTATTCCCAAGATGCGTTAATCACTTCAAAACACGAAATTCCCCCTTTCCCAAAAGTGCGGCCATTACCGTCGACCCCCAGTACCATGGTGGGCTGATGGGGCCAACAAGCTGTCAAAGGGAAAAAAAGTGCTTAAGGGAAATGAAACCCCACTCCCGCATTGTAAAAACCCTTTATCAAATTTCAGAAGCCCCGACCAAGGCCCGGGGCGTGCTAAGGGGGGCTAGCGGACGTCGTGGAGACGTATGTCTCCTCGATTAACTCTGGGACTCCCTTGCATGGGGTATGGGGCAAAGGGGCGTAGATCGCTGGAAAAGCATATCCATATCACAACTTGCTCTGAAGATAGATGGCTAAACATCACAGTAAAAAAAGTTGCTAATGACTACTATATCCTGGGGGAAATCTCCTCTGGGCATCTTACCTGCTCGATTCTCCACTTTTTGGGGGAACAAGACAACACCCAGTGTCGTTCTTCGAGGACTGCAGCAAACTTCATACAAATTTTCCATTTTTTTACAAAGGGGATGGGCCTGCTTTGCACTCTGCCGTAAGACTGCCCCAGGAAAATACGGGACCTACCAAATGATTCTCACTTACCAAGAGCTCCCAGAATTAGACCTATTTTAATGGTCTATAGAGAGGGGCCCGTGCCATCCACTGGAGAAAGCTATAACATTCCTTTCCAAACCTGGGAAAAATGCTTCCGCCCAGGGAAAATTTAAGACCAATTTCCCTCCCCTGCATCTGCAACTGATGGGAAAATGGTCAACTTCAGGTTGACTGGCTGCTGGAAAAAAAAACATGTTGACCCCAATCAATAGGCTTTTGAAAATTAAGATCAACCACAGATGCCCTTGTGGGGATGGAAAATGCTATACGGAAATTCCCCTTTGCACAGCACGTCACATGATACATCTTCTTTGACCTTGAAAAGGGTTACATACTACTTGGAAACATGGGAACTCTGAAGTGTATGACATTGTTTAAAAGGGGCATTACCTACTTTCAACAAAGCTTCCCTTTCTAACAGGAAATTTTGGTTCGGGTGGGGAAAAAGTTTTCTAAACTGAAGTCAGCTGAATGGGTCCCACAAGGGTTCTTAAGTGGACCCTTTTGCCTTCTATAAAAGACTTGTAAAGGTTTTTTCCCAAATCTTTCATGTAAACTGTAGTGGATGACTGTCTGCTCAAAGGGAACTTTCAGGATGTGCAAGGGTCATGCAGCTGCAATAAAACAGTTTGTACAGTGGGCAACTATCATGGGGTTTAAAATTTTTTCCAGCAACCATGGCCTATACATTTCCCCAAAAGGGAAAATTCCTCCCTTTTCCCCCCCTTTTTTTTAGCAAAACCCCCGCAATTTTTCCAAAAGGGAATACTTGGGGTTTAATTTTTTTATCAAAACTTACATGGGTCCTCACATTAAACAGTTAAAGTAAGGCTCAAAAACCTTAGATTTTGCGGTTTTTTTTCACATTTATCTTGGGGGGGCAGACCGCACAACGCTTTTTTGCGGGTTTAAAAGAGCGCTTTTTTCGTAGTAAACTTGACTATGGATGTGAACTTTTCATCCAAAATCCCACTGTTTTTCTGGATTTTTGGGCTCGGTTCTAATGAAGCTCTCAGAATCTGTACTGGGGCTTTCAGTCTTTACCTGTGGGGTCCCTGTATCTGAGATGGAAAACACCCCTTTTTTACACCGGGACTACATGACCCGATTTACTACCGAACACAAGGGTTCCCGGGGGCTCCTACCCAATTGGTTTTTTAACCCCCTTAGATAGCCGACCTAGGTAGGAGAAAAGGGGTCTTGTAGAAAAACTTAAATTTAAAATCTCACTAAGGGGTTTTGGCTGTTGGAATTCCCATTCCCCCCCTTGGGCTATCAATCGAGCTGGATTTGGTCGGAAATTGGGGGAAGGGGAATCTGAACAAAGTCAAGAGATATTTTTTCAGCCATTTCTAATACCAAGGGTCGACGCAATATATAAAATGGGGCGAAATCTGAAATGGGTGGGCTTTGCAGCAGTGAGCAAAGGAAACAGCTCTACGCTTTTTTCTACAGCCTCGATCTTCCTGCAGGTTACTGCCCCCCTTGCAGCAGTTAGTGACTGAGATCTTTGACCCTTCTATTGTGATTAATTTGACTCCGTAGTGCCTTGCAAGCAAAACAGAGCTTAAAAACCCTCACATCCTAGTGAGGGGTTCAAGATTTGGGTTCACTGATTCAACACATAAAAAAATAATCTGTGTTGGGGGCCAGCGCATTTTTGGGGTCAGTGAAGAGCGAGCTGTCAGAAAGGCCCAAAGGGACTGATCACCTTTGTGTGCTCGTTTTTCCTCTCCCCCACACCGACCTGAAAACCCAGCATCAGGGGTTGTCTTTGCGATAAAAGGAAGGAACAATGGGCAATTCTCCCAAAAAAAATGCGAGGAAAAAGAGATGACCTTGGCAGCATTAACGAGGCTAAGAATCGGGCACACAAGACTGACTCATGGGCCGATGATGGCTAAAAATCAAGCCCTTTGTGAGGGATGCCAAGAGCCCTTAACAATCGCACATGTAGGAAAGATGTGCAACTTCCCCAGACCCAAAAACGTATGTATTTCTCCCCCATATACACTGAAGAATTATTGGGGGAGGGTTGTGACAGAGGGTCTTATTAGTTTTTCCCTTAGTAATAATATTTTTTTTTAAAAATTTTTTACATAATGTTTATCTAATTTTATCACTTAGGTTAATATTTTGCTTTTAAATTTTTTAATTTATTTTTTTTATTTTTAAGATATCTATTGATAATTTTTTAAAGTTTTAAACTTTTGATATTTCATTTTCAAGGTATTCGCCCCTAATGACCCTTTGCTGTTGACGCGGCGATAATTTTAAAAAATCAAACAATCTGCTTAACCAAAGGATTTCTCAGTATCCATGCATCCTGTTCTCAAAAAAAAGTGCTTTTGTCCCCCCCTTCTTATACTGGGGAAATTTACATGAAGCCCTTCACCTAAAAACGCCTCATTGAGTTTTTTCTGATTAATGTCCCTTTCTGAGTGGTTTTTGTTGGCATGATGTCTCTTTTCCCAATGACCTATTAATGGGGTCAAAATGCTGGCACGTAGAAATAAAATTCCAGAAAATTTTTTATAGACTAATTGAAGCTGGATTGACCATTAACCCAAAAAAAATGCTTTTTTTTCTTCTTCTTTTTTTTGGTGTGTGTTTGTGTGTTTTTGCCCCCTTCCCTTGAATTTCTTGGTAATACCATAACTTCAGCAGGAATCTCCCCTAATGATGATAAAGTAAAGAGCATAAGTAACTTCCCTGTCCCCATGGATCAACATCAGATTAAGAGCTTATGTTTAGCAGGTTTTTAGAGACCCTACGTACCCCATTTTGGTTCCATTGCAAGCCCCCTCTCCTGACTACTTAAAAAAAATCTGACTTTGTTTGGGGCAAGGAACAGGATTTAGTATTGTCTCTGCACTTATGCAAGAATTCAAGGGAAAGCTAAATCCCATTGCTTTTGTGAGACGGGTCTTGAATATTGCCAAAAAAAAATATTCAACATCTGACAATGAATTGCTAAGCATTATATGGTCCCTCAAACATTTTCGAGAATTAATTCTAGGCTGTGATACAGAGGTAAGAACGGACCATCAGTCACTGACCCATATCATGTCCTGTAAAGACCCCCATGATAGATTGGCCAGGCATTTGGATACCTTGCCAGAGTTCAATCCTTTGAATGTGTATACCCCTGGCCCTTGCAATAAGGTTGCAGATACCTTTTCTCGAGCACCTGCGTACTCCCTGTTCTCTGATAACTACCCACCCCTGGATGCTTTAGATATTAATGAAATAAAAGAAAAGCAGAGAAATGGTAGCTTTTACGGATATAATTAAGTGTCAAGAGGCTAACCCCATATAGACAGTTAATAGTCCCTGAGTGCTTTGGCCCTCTTTAGATAGATCTTTAGATATTCCCATGAGTCATTAGAAGCAGCTGATGCTGGAGTTTCCAAAGCCATTCAGCATGCTAGATCAAGATTCTATTTCTCCAGGTTTAAAACCAGTTTTTCAAACACATGTTTCCCCATTATACAAGGGTTCAATCCAAGACCTGCCCCTGCATTGTTGGTATTATATCTGCTTTTTCCCCTTCCAGAAGGTATCTTGCAATACCCTATCAGGATTTATATCAACCCATAGGGGCAACAGGTACATTCTAGTTTTCATTGATAACTTCAGTAGATACTGTGCACTTGTTCCTATACCAGACAAGTCGGCTCACACCATTGCTAGAGCCTCCTATAACAACATCAGCTCAACAGCGATAAGGGAACAAAATTCTGTAATAACATCCTCTCACAGTTATGCAACCTAATGAATGTCAAGGAGGTTAATATCTTACCCTACACCAAGATACTACTTATCAGATAATAAAGTGCTCTTAAGTTAGCTAAGAAAAAGTTAACCTTATCCAGGGGCAAGATAATCGCAAACCAACATAAGTTAGCAAGGATTAAGTTAGCCCCCTTCTTCAATGGGCTCTACAGGGTTATTACTACAGGTGTTGCAATAACAAGGCACTCTGTGAGCTTAAAAGATGTCACAGACATGGCTCTACTGAAGCTTGCTAATAAGGACTTTGTAGGGCAGTTCTCTGGTAGCAGTACATCATCCTGACTTTATGCTTGCAGATGAGTCCTGTCCTCTTCTTGATCCTTCTTGCTGTTAGTGGCGCCCATCTCACTAGGAATCTACGGACCATCCCTGGTGCCATTATAGAGGATCTTGGTGTAACCCTCCATGTCCCTAATGATGCAGAGATAACTGTAGTACTCACTCCTTTATTAGAGTTCTCTTCACTTGCCACATTTCACCATGGCAAGCTCATAGAGCTAAGATTATACATCTATTATTATAAGATTTTGAATAGTACACATCCTGAATGCCACAATAGATGGCTTGAGTAAATTCTCTACCAGCAATCATTCACACCCACGGGGTCTAATAAACACAATTGGAAACATTGCACATGCATTTTTTGGTGTCATCAACAAAGACACACTTAACAGCTTATGCTCTAGTATTGAAAAACAGTTACAAACCCTTATCCAAGGGGTATCATAATGTGCAGAAGCATGCTTGTGCTACTTCATAGCACAAGCATGAGAGGGACCTGCAACCTACCAGCGGCCGCAGACCTTGTCACAGTAAATCTTTCGCCATTACAGCATAACAGATATTAGAAACGGCTCGAGGACGAGCCTTGTACGTAGCCGAGCGATATACACAACATCCGGAAGGTGGTGCTCCACACATCTGTGCTTGGCTGACCAAAGGCTGTGCCTTCCTGTCGCAGCCCCCCTGAATCTACCTTATCACAGGAACAGCCTTCCAGGTGACCTAAATTTTTCCCCTCGAGCAAGCCGCGAATCACTCCCCTTGTCATGCCCGGATAAATCTGATACTCCATACCTCGGCAGAAGGAGTCCAGCTTGCATCCACTCACTTTGAAGCAATAAAGCTGAAAGCCAAGGCCACTTTCATTATCGGCCTTAAGTCCATCTCTCGTGTCATTCATAGTGCCTTAAGGGCCAAGGTCCCTTACCTTGAAGGCTGTGGGCATCTGAAAGGTACTACCACCCCTGATGTCAGTAATTAGAGATAAAAACAAATGAATGAGTAGAGATATATAAATTTTGCGTTTTGGGAAAACCCATAGAAAAGAAAAGGGCAAGCTAGCTCAAGGACTCATCCTCTACCGACGGCAGAGGATGAGGAAAAGAAAAAGGCCCCCGAGCGCATGAATTATAACGGATGATAAGGGGGAATAGAAGTTCATAGTGGCAAAGAGCTATTTGTGATGATGAGCAAATGGGTGTTTTATAAAAAGTTATTGCGATCAAGTTATTGAAGGGTATGACAACTCGTTGTGGGCGTAGAGTATACATTGAATTATAAAAGGGCATGAAGAGGTTTATGAAACACACACACAACACACACACACACACACACACACCACACACACACACACACACACACACACACACACACACACAACACACACAACACCACAACACAGACACACACACACACACAAAACACAATACAAGAGTATGATGAATGGTAAGGCAGACAACCAAGATGTTTTGATTTTTCCTTTAAAGAGTAAGGATGGAGGCTGCTCCTCCTCAGAACGAAGTTGTTGCTCCTTGACTCTCCGCAGGAAGTCTGGTTGTCATCTCATACAGTGGTCTAACGACAGCTAAATATCTGTATTTAGTGGCAATCGCCATGAGGGAGTGTTACAACAATACATATCTCTTGCGGAAGAAGAAAGACGATACAATATTGATATGTTTTAGTGTGGCAGGAAGAGATGAATAAACAAGTAAATTAATTAACATGTGTACATCCATCTATATATCTATATATAGGTTGGGGTTTGTGAGAGAGAGAATAAAAGCATGTGATAAACTTGTGATTATATAGATTATGTAGAATATGCAATTGATACATAGAATGAAATTAGCATACATATATCTTTAATATGGTGTATACATATAGAAAGGTCACTCACACACACACACAATTATACACATAAATATACACATATATGCATATGTATATATATTTTATTTTTTATTAAACTAAAAGCAAGTAGACAAAATTGTGAGCATAGCACATGAATGACTTCTTTTGTATAATCTGTCAATATCTGTGTTGCAAAATCAACACTGAGTCTAATCAAGATACAATAACCCTGGGCAATCGTCTAACATTTCTGGTTTAGATGGTTGCCATAGAACCTGTTGTGACCTAATGTTCCTTTATTCCCCTGTGGCCCACGAGCGGATTTGTCGCTCAGCTCTTGGGAAATCGTGGGGATGAGGGTTGGCGGGGGAGAATCACAGGACTAATCCTTAGCCATAATTACAATTGTGTTTCCCTTTAAATTTAAATCAAGCGAAGAATAGGTTCGTGTCTCGTCTTCGTGAATGCATCCGTCTTTGAATCATTGGCGAAAGTATTCATACCATGTAATCCCCTCTTGATTCTATATTTCCATATCCACGATATAGTTATGAAACTAAAATTTAAATCTTATAATGATGTTAGATCACCGTGGCTTTAAGTTGTTTTTGTGGACTTAGAGTAGTCAGTGAACAGGCATCTGAAGTTCCCAGTTGGTTTTATGATGTATGTTATATATTGCGTGTTTTTAGGGAGGGCATGTATTCAGCTGGATGATAGTCATGGCAGTCAAGGACTACGTATGTTTATTTGGTAAATAAATAACTAGTTTGTTTGTGGTTTTATGTTTTATATATATATATAGTATATATATATATATATATAATATATATATATATAA
>NW_023659235.1:20000-21794 GCF_015228065.2 Penaeus monodon
AATAGATTATATATATATAATATATAATATATACTAAATATATATATAATATATTATATTATATATATTTTGTATATATACATCACTTCACTTAGACACAATCTCGCATTTATGTGTTTCATTGGTTTGGTATATCACACATACATTTCCGTACCATTAACGATTAGTAAATCAGACTTTTTTTCGTAGACGAAGTTCTATCCTCGCTCTGAACCAGAAAATTCATCCATGGCGTGCCCTACTTGAGTAAAGAATAGAACGGTTTTCGCTGTGGCAAGGTGAGAAAAATTCCTGTATAATGGAAGGCCTGAAAAGGTCACGACAATGTAACCCGTGATTAGGTCAGCTGATGAGAGTGAAGCAAGGCAGCATATCACTCGGTCTAAGAAAGTTATTGTCACGGAAGTTTCATTAGTATGGTAGGTGGCTTCCATTTGTGCCGTCGCGGAGTAGACCAGAGGGAGGGAAAAACACAAAGAAGAAAGAGAAAACGTTGATTCTTAGATAAGAAAAGGAAAAAGTAATTAATTTTATATACTTCCTTTGCTATCATTCTAGGGATTTATTCATTTTTTTATATTCATTTAAAACCGTTGTCAAATTCAAAAGTTGAATTCACACGCCCCCACACCAAACCCCACACACACACACACACACACACACACACACACACACCCCACCACACACCACACACCACACACACACACACACACAACACACACATACGCACACACACACCCACGCACACACACACAACACACACACCACACACACACACACACACAAACACACACACACACACACCACACACACACACACACACACACCCACACACAATATAATATATATTTATATTATAATATATATATATAAATATATATATAATATAATATATATATATATATATACACTACATACACATATATTATATATATAATTAAAATATCTATATTATCTATATATAAAATATATATATATAATATATATATATATATATGTGTGTGTGTGTTGGTGGTGTGGTGTTGTGTGTGTGTGTGTGTTTTGTGTGTGTGTGTTGTGTGCGTGCGTGTGTGTGTTAAATAAAAAAATAATATATATAATTTTATATATATATAAATATATTAATTTAAATTAATATTGTGTTTGTGTGTGTGTGTGTGTGGGGTTGTGTGTGTGTGGGTGTTGTGTGTGTGTGTGTGTGTGTATGTGTGTGTGTGTGTGTGTAGTGTGAGTGTGGGTGTTGTTGTGTGTGTGTGTGTGTGTGTGTGGTGTGTGCGTGCGGTGGTTGCGTATGTTTGTGTGTGTGTGTTGTGTGTGTGTGCGTGTGAATTCAAAATTTGAATTTGACACACAACACACACACACAACATATATCTATATCTATATCTATATCTCCTTCTATCTTTTTATCTATCTATCTATACTATTATATATATATATATATATTTTATATATATATATATATTTTATTGTGTGTTTTGTTTGGGGGGCGCGCGCTTGTTGGTGTTGTGTGTTGTTTTGTGTTGTGCTGTGTGTGTGTGTGTGTGTGGGGTGTGTGTGTGTTGTGTGTGTGTGTGGGTTTTTGTGTGTTGTTAATATATGTTTTTTTTTTTTTTTTTTATTAAAAATTTTTATATATATATAATATATAAATTTAATAATAAAAACCCCAAAAAAATATATATTATATCTATATTTAAATTTAATATATATATATATATATATATTTATATATATATATATATTTTAAATTTTAATTTTATTTTTAAAATAACAAAAAAAAAAATTTTTATA
>NW_023659236.1:0-14319 GCF_015228065.2 Penaeus monodon
GGGACACCACAAGTCTCTGTGGTGCGTCGGGAAGTGCATAGGGGGCCAACATTCACCCGCACTAGGGTTTTCCCTCGGGCCCCGGGTGCCCACTGTCGGTTTCCCATCTACTGAGCCCTCCACCTGCATCGTGTTTTTCGAGGGGCAGTTTTAACCCAAGTTGGGGCCCAAAAACCCGGAGGAGGGGCTGGGTTTGGGGCCCCCCTTCCCAGAAGGGACCAAATTTTTCCCCGCCTGCCAAATTTCCTTAGCCTTAGGACTGCACTCGGAGGGGCCCAACCACCACAGTCCTTGCAGCACTGGGGAAGGCATCAGAATCCGCCCGGGTTGAGAGGACGTTTTTCTCCCTCCCTCTGCCACGGACTACGTCTGTTTCCAAAAAACCTCTCGCCCCCCAACAAAAGCCTTGGAAAGGCTCGGACTCCCCTTTCCCTCAATGCTACCTTCTCCATTTTTAACCCTTCTGGCCCCGGGGGGCACGGCGGGGGGGCGGGCCCTAGGCCACTCGTTCCCCTTCAGGAAGGCCTCGAACCCCAAGGCCCTCACCAAAAAACCCACCTGAAAGTCCTCATTTTTGTGTGTTTAAAGTAGATTTGCGGGCTGCGGGTTTCCTGCAAAGCACAAAAAAGAAATGCGACCCGGCCAAAATCATCTCTTCCGCAGCCGCAGGGTACGCCCTTTCCTTCCCCACCCCCCCTCCACTTCCTGCCCCAGCCGGACAGGGGTTCTCGCCCGCTCACGAGTCCGCTTCTTAAACCCGGCGCCCGATAAAACCTCCCCCGGGGGTTTGGTCCCCGAAACGGCGTTTAAAAGGGCCTCTGCCACTTGGTGTAAGAGGCATTTTGGGGAAAGGGGGCCCAATGCCCAGCACTTCCCCCGGGGGGGCCCTTTTTGCGCGTTACCACTGCAGGGCCTTCTTTCCTGGCTCCACCCCCGGGGAAATCCCAAGCTTTTAAAATTGGGCACATATGCCTCCCAGGCCCCCTTTCCCCGTGGGTACCACTGCTTAGTCACAGAATGCCCTAGAGGCCGAGAGGCTGCAGGGTGGAGAACCCCGTCCCTTTAACTAACAGGGGCGGGGGGGGGGAAAAGGGGTGAGGGGGGCAACAGGGGGGTTTTGCCCGGGGCCCCGATTTTGCCGCCACCAAATACCCAAGGGAGGGGTTTCCCAAATGGGTCCCCACCCCTTTGCACGCCACTGGTTTCGCCCGTTTGCTGCGGGCCCCGGGGGTTTTGCCAGGGGCCCCCAGGCAGCCCCCAGAAAAATCTGACATTTCTGGCATCTGTTGCCAGAACCTCGTTTTCCCCCTTCTCTGCTTGAAACGTTACTACCCCGTACGCCCCCCTTTTTGCCTTTATTCCTCCCCCAGGCCCTTTAACCTCGCCCTTCAAAAGTCTGCCCCTCCTCCTTCACGCTGTTGGGAGGCCTTGTCGGTTTACTGCTGAGTTTCCCCTTCACAGATCAAAATTGCTCTGTAGCACCTCAACAAGTTGGCGAACTGTTTTTCCCCTGCCTTCCGCCTGCATCTCGCGAGAAGGTGCGCCTTGCTCGCGTGCCCTCTGTGCCTGCTTTTTCCCTTTGTGCCATTTCCTTTCCCCCATACCCGGGCCCGCATGGGCGTGAAAGGTTTTCCCTCTGGCTCGGCTCCCCACTCTGCCTGCCCCAGTTCCCAAACCTCCTCTCCCTGGTTTTTTGCCCTCTTTGGGCACATGATAAATCGGCGCGTCCCCAAATGTCAAATATCACAAATCCCACTCCTGACACCCCTTTTTTACGCAGGTCCCCCTCGTTCTCCGGGGCCCCCAACACAAGGCAGGTTTGGCAAATAAAGGTAATTTAAGAGATATAGTAAGGTAAAAAAATTTTATGTAATAAAAGGATCATAAAATGAAAAAATAATAATCGTAATATAATGAAATAAAAACAAATAGAAAGTATTCTAAAACATGTAAAAATATTAATATTTTTGAACATGGCATAATATACCCCGTGGTATTGCCCGGGCACCGGATCTCATCACTTGGGGCTTTTTCGCCCGGCATCCTGCTTTGCGCACAACATCTTTTTTTTGTTTACCCCCGTTGATGGGGGTAAAAATGGATTGTTTTAGTGGGGCGAATTTGCAATTTTCTCCCCAAAAAAGATTTTTTGACCGAATTGCAAGAGAGCACTTTCACACAAGAACAAGGCCGCGCTTGAAAGGGGGGGGCATTTGCGTCTAAAAATTTCACGAGATTTTTCTTGTCGTATCTGTTCTTTGGGGATATTTTTCCGGTTTTTCTGTCGGACCCTATCCTTAACTTTTTTCCCGGCAATATTGCAAGATCAATTTTTTTTTCCCTTTAAATTAAAAATCCCCAGCTTTTATTATTGGGCAAATTTGGTTTTTTTCAGAGGTCCCCGTGTAAAAAATAAATAGCAGAGATAATAGGGGTTATCCAGGGAACTCCGGGGAGATCCCCCAAAATCAAAATATGGTCTTTCTTTTGGCTTTTAAAAATCGCCCGTTGTCATTTTTCGGCAAATTTGTTTTTTTTCAGGGTCTCCGGGGGGAAATCCTTTGTTTTTCCCCCATAAACGGTACAGAAAAATATGGCGCCAATTTTTTTTTGAGTTTGGGCAGAGTGTTTTTCGTGCGCAAAGCAGCATCCGGACGAATAGACCATTATGAGACCGTGCCGAAAAATAACCACGGCGTAATATATATATCAAACCCTGTTATTTTTTCCTATTTCCTAAAAAATCCTGATTAAAAACTTCTATTTAAATGCATTATAACATAATTTCCCTTGATTTATTCAAAAAAAAAAAAAAAAAAAAAAAAAAAAATTTGATTTAAGACTCCCTTTATGTGGGGTTCGATAAATAAAGTCTCAGGGAAAGGAAAGTATTTACAAGTAAAAAGGGGGGAAATCTCCATGTGCGACATTTACATCCCCCATACCTGGGGACAGGATCCAAAACCCACTACCTGCCTCCTGTTCACCTGTCGAAAACAAGGGCATATTATGCAATTAAAATATTTTACTCTTAATTAGTAATCTGGATACCGACTTATCATTAATCTTTTTCCCATTTTTTTAATTGAAGATAAAATAAAAAGAACCTTGTCTACTCTTAATACCAAAATTGTAGTGACAAAATGCTTCCCCCCCTGAAATCTATAAACATTTAAACAAATGTGTGAAAGAAAAGTGCCAAAACTATTTGATAAAAATTATTCAGTTGGTAATTCATTCTCTGCGTGTACCGGGGTTTTCAGTCTATGTTTTTCATCACTAAGTATACCCCATTTTTTATATAAAGGGTATTCAACCATCTGCGCCCCCTTTGTCCCAAGGCACGAAAAAAAAAAAGGTAGAGGATGGAGCCCGGCGACCGTATCCATTATATTTTAAAAAAAAGGGAAAGAAAGGGTAGGTAAGGGTTTTGGGGGGGGCCTCGGGGCTGGGCCCCGAAAGCCGGCCGTCCGATAAACCGCTGATCAAAAACGCTTCCCAGCCTGCTCCCCGGGCGGCCCCGGGGGGCGGGGGGGAATTTTAAAAAATTTTGGGGATATAATATATATATATAATATATATATATATATATTATAATATAATATATATATATAATTTTTTTTTTTTTTGGTGTGTTGTTTTTGGGGTGGGTTTTGGTTTTTTAAATTTTTTTTTTTTGTTTTTTTTTTGTTAAGAAGAAAAGTGGTCCCCCCCCAATTTTTTTTTTAGAAACGCCCCGCCAGAAACGGAAAAAGCGAAAAAAAACCAAAAAGACTTTTTTGTTTTATTAAAAAATAAAAAAAGATGCTTGGGGAAAAATAAAAATTTTTTAACCCAGCTTTGGAAGGTAAGCGGCCCAATTTTTTTAAGAATTTTTTTTCAAAATTCCTTTTTTTTGGAAACATAGTATTAGAAAAAGCCCAAATAAAACTTTTCATTTTAAATAAGAAAATTTATATTTTCATTGGGGTTTTTTTATGAAATTTTTTATTTATTTTTTTTAAAAATAAAAAAGTTTTTTCTTTTTTCTAATTATTAGAGGGTTTAGTTAGGGGACTTGGGAACAAAAAAATAGGCTTTCCCCCAATTTAAAAATTTTTCCTCCAAAAACCCGTTCTTAAAATTCTCTGAACTTTAATTTTTCAAAATAATGGGTCAAAAAATGAACCTGTTTCCCCCTGTTTGACTTCAAACCCATTCGAAACCAAAAGGGGGTTCTTACAGCTGTTTGTTTTTGGGGCTACAAGGCTTTTTTTAATTGGATGGGTTTTTTTTGGAAACTTCATATCGTACTGTTATTCCAGAGGAATCGTGATAAAACATTATCAAAAGCTTTCATAACGTGAAACACGGGTAAGGTCTTTTTGATTTTTTCTCTGTTTTTTCCATGATAAATTTTTAAATTTTAGAATCGGTTTCTGGTCCCTTTTTCCGGGCCCAAAAACCTTTTTTGTTCGTCTGCAATTTCCTTTTTAAACTTCAACTTCATTCTTTCAGCAAATTTTTCAAAAAAATTTGCTCGGGAAACTTTTAAAGGCAATTGTCCTATTACTGTTGCTTTGGAGTGCGTCACCTTTTTTAGGTATGGGGGTAAAGATGATTTTACCCATTTTTCTGGGCCCTTTTTTTTCATTTCCCTATTTTTTGTACAGAGTTTGTTTGAAGAAGTATTTAACACTTTCCCCCCCAGCATTCTTAATTATTTGCGTTTTTTCACTATTCCCGGGGCTCTTGTTATTCTTTACTTTTTTATGGCTTTTTTTAACTTTCCGGTTCCCAGCAGTGGCGGGGGTTTTCCTCCTCGCTGTCATTGAGTTTTAATTTTAAAGTTTTGTTTGATTTTTTTCTTTTTTTATAAGTTTGGGAAATAAATTTATTCCATCCTTTGACCCTTTTTTTCCATCCAAAAAAAAAAGTCCATCTCAGTTTTGATAGGGGTCCATTTTAGGTTTTAAAATTTTTTGTGAGGGTTTTTACTCCGGTAAAAGTTCTTTAGTTGTCTTATTTATAGAACATTTTCAATTTTTGGCAATGTTTATTTAAATAAATTTTCCCTTTCTTTCCCAATAAAACTTTGAATTTTTTTATTTTGTTTTTGTAAATTTCTTTTTTAAAAAATGGTTATTTATACCTTTTATTTTTGGCATCTTCTTGTTTCAATTTTTAATTTGTGTTTTTTTTAGACATCCCGGGGGAATTTTTCTTTTTTTTTTTGGGGATAGGGTTTTTAAAACAGTTTCCCCAGCAAAAGTTCTTTTCCTTCTTCCCCCAAAATCATTTTTTGGTTTTTTTTTCATCTTTAATTGATTTAGTTTTTTTAAAATTTGGTTTTTTCACTGCAATTCTGTAATTGTTATCGAGAGTTTTTGTAGTCGGGGTTTTTAGGGTTTGGTTTTGGGGCCCACCCCCATTTTTTTAAAGTCTTATTTAAAGCGATATTTAAAGTTGGTGGTCCGTTGCATCGGCCCCAGGCTTTTTTTTGGGTTTTTTTATGAAACCTCTTCCTTTTTGGGGTTCCCAGCACAAGTAGGTAAATTTTGGGTTTTGGGGTGTTCTTTTTTGGTAAAAAAACCACTTTGTACAAGGGGTCTGGGTGGTGTTGGAAACAATGTTTTGGGTAAACTAAATTTTTTGTACTCCCGGAATTAAATAAAATTTTCCCCCCTTTTTCTTTTTTTCTCCAAGGCCAAATTTTTCCACGGTGTTATTTTTTAGTTTAAATTTTTTCCAAATTTTGGGCGTTAAAGGTTCTCCCATGTTTAATTTTTACATCCTGTTGGGAAATTGGTCTAAAGTATTTTGGGGAAGTTAAAAAAAAATTTCCCCTTTTTTCATCATTTTGAAATTTTGGGGTTTGGGTGCGTAACATTGTAGATAAAATTATTATGATTTTTTCCCTTGAATTCTGACTTTTAAAATCCCGATCTTTATTGGGCTGTACCCAATTAGGCTTTTTTCATTTTTTTTTCGGGGAAAAAATTTCATAGAAACTCCTGATTTAAAAATTTCCCTTCTTTTTTTTTCCAAAAAAAAAAGAACTGTCTTGTTTTTTTTATTTTGAAACTTCCTTTTTTTAAATTGGTCTCACTGATTCCTGTATTTGAATGTTTATCTATAAATTTCGTTACAGACAGTATGAAATTTTACCATTTTCTTTCTTTTCCTTACATTCCACTTATTCCGTTTTTTAATTTTTTTAAATTGGGGACCTTTTTTTCTTTCAAATTTTGTTTTTCCAAGGCATATTTAACATTGTCCCCTGGTTGCCCCCTCAAAAGCGCCCCTTGAAAACCCCAGGGCGAGGGGCGATGGGGTTTTATAATTATGTTTTGTTTTTAATCTTTGGGGTTTTAGAGGTTTTGCCCGGAAAAAAAAAAGTTGATTTGGAACCCCCCAGGCCCCTTTTCCCAACTCGCAGCCCCCAATAATTAGGGGAAAACTACTCTGCCGTTTTAAAAAAACAGTTCCCTGTAATACGCCAGACATATTTTTTGGGTTTAAAACCCAGAAACAGTAAAAAATTGAAGGGTTTTCACCAGATATCCACTCCCCCTGCTGCCGAAAATTTTCACCGAAAACCCTGGTTAGGAGCAAAAGGGTGCAAACCTTTTTTAAAGGGGAACCCCTAGGGTGCATTTTAATTTGTTTTAAACCCGGGGAATATATAAAATTATATAAAATATTATAAAAATATAAAATATTATATAAAATATAAAAATATTATTATATATTATATATTTGTGTGTGTGTGTGTGGTGGGTGTGTGTGGGTGTGTTTTGTGTGTGATGTGAGTGTGAGTGTAAAGTGTGAGTGTGAGTGTTTGTGGGGGTGTGTGTTGTGTGTGTGTGTGTTGTTTTTGGGGGAAAAGGAGAGAAAAGGTGGGGGGGAAAAAAAGGGGTTTGTATATATAAAAAAAGGGAAAAAAGGGGGCGAGACGGAGGGGGAGGGGAGGAAAAGGAAGAGATTAGAAGAGGCGGGAAAACAAAATAAAACCAAAAAGAGAGAAAAGTTATAGGTTTGTTTAATATTAAAATTTAAAAAGAAATGCTTGCTGTGAAACTTTAAAAAGGGGAGACGTAAAGAAAAGACTGTGGAAAAAGGGAAACCCGGAAACAGAAAAGGATAAGACGATAAAAATAACATTAATGCAAATTATTAAAAAATGTTAAAAACTAAGGATTTTGATAAAAAACCCAATGTGATAAGAGCAATAATGCTACTAAATAGAACAATGAATGCTATTTTGATAATAGGGGAAAAAAAAAAATGTTATTACTATAATGTTGGGATTATATATATATATATATATTATTTATATAAAATTATATAATATATTAATTATATATAAAATTTTTAAAAATATTAAAAATATATATATATGCTTTGTTTTTGTTTCAAAAGCAAAATTTATAGATTACTTACCCACTGTAAAACCCTAATGAACACAGCATAACGAAGTGCATTCTCAAGATTTTAAAAAATCTTTTCCCGCATATTTGTCTCTCTGGTATATTTTATAATTGCTTTCTTTAAAATTTTTTGTTAAAATTTTTTTCCCCCATAATGGGTTTTAAAAAATTTTAAAAAAAGAAAATAAATTATCTTTTTAAAAAACACCTTTAAAATAAATATATTTATTTTACTGGGGGGGACCCTTTAATCTATGTGGGGAAATATTTAGCCAGGGGGAAGAACAACCCCCCCCCACAAAAACCCCCCCCCCCCCACAACCAAAACACACCAAGAGTTTTAGTTTTCACTTAATAAACCAGATAAATGAATCAACTAAATAGAGAAAATGAGAAATCTAAATTAAAATTTTAATTTTCCCGGTGGAATAAATGTATAAAGTAATAAATGTATAAAACAACAATTAATCTACTCATATTCACTTTTTACAATACATGGAGACGAAAATTAGGTTCTATACTTATATATTTTTTATATTTTATTTATGTAAACCAAATTTTGTCATAGATTTTTATACCAAAGGCAAAAACGTAAATTGGGAAAAAAAAAAAAAGCTTTTAAACTATCTGTAAAAAAAATAATACAGGAGTAAATTTAATGTAAATATGGGGTAATAGTGTAAAAATGATAAAAAAAAAAAATAAAATTTAAACATTAAAGCCCAAACAGCCATTGTGAGAGAAAGAAAGAAAGAAAGAAAAGTAAGAAAAGAAAAGAAAAGAAAAGAGTGAAAACAATAATATCATCTTTTATATATAACATATATTCTGAAGGTTTCTTGATTTTTCTGATTGGAAATTAATGATAGACAAAGACCACTTGTCTGTAAGAAATTTTTACTTTATTTTTTTTCCTTCCCCATGTACACCAGTCGAGAACAAGAAAGAATAATCATATTCGAAATATTTTTATTATATTTCGAACTTTGCCCCCCCCTTCAATCCCTTTTTAAATCAAACTATTTTCAGGGAAAAAAGTATTTTTTACTATCCCGATAAACTGACTATGGGGCTCTTGGGAAAATTTTGGGAAAAAAAAAACAAATTAGGAATTACAATTTTTTTTTTTTTTCTTTTAACAATATTTTCATAACCCTTTGCTTCGCAGAGAGAGAGAGAGAGAGAGAGAGGGGAGAGAGAGAGAAGAGAGAGGAAAGGAGAGGAGGAAAAGAGAAGAAAAGGGAGATGCCCAAAAAGAGAGAGAGAGAGAGAGGGGAGAAAGAAAAGAGTAGAGGGGAGAGAAAAAGAGAGAGAGAGAGAGAGAGAGAAGCAAGGCAAGAGCAAAGCAAAAACAAAAGGGGAGAGCGGGGAGCGGGGGAGAGAAAAATTTAGAGATTGGGAAAACGGAAATGAAAGAGAGCAAATGGAGGGAGGGGATTTTTTTTTAGGGCCAAAGAGGATCTTACATATTTCGTCCAAAAATGAAAGTTTCCTTAGGGCCCCTGGGGGGTCCCCTTTCTATTTTCCCCCCCTAAAAGGCCCCAAAATTTCTTTTAAAAAAAAAAAACCTAAAAAAAAAAAAGAGAGGGGAAAAGGGGGGGGAAGGAAAAGAGGTAGAAAAGAAAGGGGAAAAAGGGGGGGAAAAGGAATAAAGAACAATAACCCCAAAAGGAATTTTGCACGGGGGTTTGAAAAAATTAAAAAAGGGCCTGACCCAAATTTTTTTATTTTTTTTGGGTTTTTAAAAAAGTGTTTTCTTGTGGGGCTCTTGGGGCCCTGGGTTTAAAATTTTAAAAAGAAAGGGGGAAAAAGGTTTTGAACCCCGGGTCCCCTTCCGCGCCTGGTTTTGGGGGGCCTTTGGGGGGTTTTTGGGGGGTTTATTACCCTATCAGGAATGAAAATTTCTCCCGCAAAAAAGGGTTTGGGGGGAAAACCCTTTTTAAAAGAAATTTAAAATTTTTAAAACTTTTAAAAAAAAATTCAAAATTCTTCTTTATAAAAATCTCTAAAATTTTACTCTAAACATTTTGATAAAAATTATCTAAAAAATTTAAAATTGTCTCCCCAAAAAAAAAAAACCCCTTTCCAATTTCCCCCAAAATTTTTTTTTTTAAAGGGGGGAAGACATACGTCTTTTCCCCGAAAATTAATTTTATCATTTCCCCTTAAAGGGTTTTGGATCCTTTCCGGGGATTTTTTTCATCCCCCCGGGCATTTTGGGGGTTTTTTTTGATCTATCCTTTATTAAAATTTTGAAGTTCCCCAATTTTCCTTCTCCCAGAATTAAAAACCCCTTTTTTAAAAAATTAATTTAAGTTTAAAATTCCCTTTTTCCCCGGGGTTTAAGGGGGTAAAAATTTTTGGGGGAAAAAACCCCTTTTTTTGTAGAAAAAGGCTGTATGGGTTATTAAAAGGGGTTTTTTCCCCAGCTAAGGATCCAGGTAAAAAACCCCGTAAAATTTTTGGGAAAACCCTTTTAAAAGGGGTCCGCCCCGGCAAAAGAAAATGCCCATTCCTTAAAGCCAAAAAGGGGGGAAAAAAAAAATTTTCTTCCCCCCAAAAGGGTTAAACCCCTTTTGTTATTTTATGTTTTAAACCGGGGGAATTTTACCGTCTCCCCTTGGCAAATTGCGGGGTTTGCCCCCTAAATGGGGGGGAAAAAGGGAATTTTCCTTTTTAAATGTGCCGGGGTTTTAGGGGGAAATTTGCCCCGATTGTTCCCCCTTACAACCTTTTTTTTGAGTAAATTTTTGGCAACCTTTTCTTCCCCTAAGCATTAACACCCGTCAATTCAAAAAAATTAAAACCAAAGCATTTGCATAAAAGGGGGCACTGATCCTTGGGGGGGACCCCTTAGGATTGATGGCTTCTTTGTAAAGGGAAAATTTTAAATGGGAAAACCCTTAAAAAGGCATACTTTTAAAATATTTTTCCTTCGTGCCTTTTAATTCAAAGAAAAATGTAAAAAGTTTTTGGGCAAGGAATTTTTGGGTTTCCCTTCGGTGATTTTATTAATTTTTTAAAAACCCCTTTGAAAGGGGGCCCTTTTTCCTTTCTAAAAACCTGTAAAACCAAAAAAACCTTTTTCAGTAGAGGCCTTAAAATTTCCCGGGTAACTTTCTTTAACAAAAAAGCTTCCCTTGGGGATCCCTTTTCCCCCATGACCCTTTTGTTTGTCCCGGGTTTTTAAATTTCGATTCCGGGCCTTTTTTTTCCCAAAAATTAAAACCCTTCTTTCAAAAAGGGTGTTTTAAATTTCCCCCCTCTAAAGACCATTTTTTCCCTCTTCCCCCAAAGGGAGATGGGGCGGTAAACCCAATTTTTTCCCCATGGATTTTTCTTTCCCACTTTTTTTTAAACCTCTACCAAAGAAGAAACATGGTTTTCCAATTTACCCCCCTGTCCATACCCTTGGGGCCCCCCGGGGTTTAAGAAAAAATTTTTTTCCCCAATGTTTCTTTTACCCCCCCCCTGGTTTTCTAGTTTTAAACATTTTTTTTTTTTTAATTTCCCCATCTAAAAACGTAAACATTGTCTTCCCCCTTTACCCCGCCCATTTCTTGGGGCCCCCTTAAAGAAACAACTTTTCCCGTTCTCTCTTTTTTAGATTGGGGTTCCGGTCTTTTTAAAAATCAGGACTCTTTTGGGGTTTTTAAAATTTTTAACTTTCCCCTTCTTAAATTTTGGCACCCCCCAAAAAGGGGTTGGGGGAAATTTTTTTTTCCCCCAAAATTTGTTAAATATTCTTCCCAATGGAAAATTAAAAAATTTTCGTTGTAAAAAAAATTCCATCCTTTTAATCCCTCCTCCTCAGGTGGAAAATTTCCCCCGGTTCCCCAACCCCCAATAAATTTTCTGTGAATCAGGGACCTTGAATTTTTTGGGTGCCCCAGTCTAATTTGGAAATTGTGGGATGTCCCTTTTCAGTAAAAACCGACCCTACTCTTAAAAAAAAAAACCCCTTTCCCCAAGGGGTTTTGCCAAAGTGTCTCCCTAGGGGTGATGACGACCCTTGAAATCTCCCCAAAAGTAGAAATGGGTGTGGCAAATGCCTAAAATTTAAACTTCCAAAAATTTATGTTGAATTATGTGGGGAAGGTAGAGCAACATGTAAAGGGCTTGTCAAAACCTATTCTCACAGCCCTTCACCCGCAGTGTTTTTTGCAGGGGTGGCCCGGAAAGGGGGTATCCTGACGTACCCGTAGCTACTCTCATGAGGTTCTTACAAAGTCCCTAATGGGCTTGAATTTGGAAACCTCTCAGGGGAAATTGGTGTTTTCCCTGGCATAATCTCACAAAATGGGTTACATGAGCTATCAGTGTTGCAGTTTCCCCATTTTTCATGAATTCCCTGACATTCATTGGATTTGGGTATCCCGTTCTCCAAATTTCCTTTCATAAGGTTTTGGCGACCTTTGGGCAAGGTTTGCCCCACCCTTTAGGTTTCCCCTTTCCAGGTCTTTGGGAAATTTTTTTTAGGGGGTTTTTTCACCCCCGGAAATAGTTTTTCCCAGGCTTCCTTTTGACAACTCGGATTTCTTTGCCTGGCAAAGGGCGGGCCGAGCCCTTTTCTTCGGGGGACCTGCCCAGCGTGAAGGCCCCTGTGGATTGGGGGGCAGCTGGAGCTTTTTCCTGTTTTAGGTCTGGAGCCCTTTCCTGTGGCTCCAAGACCTTTTTTGGGAAAGGGGGGTCGCCTCAATAGACCCTTCACTCCTACTCTGTTTCGGTGGGAAATTTCCCAGAGGCATTTAAATTGGGGGCTAGGTTTAAAGGAAGGGCAAATGTTTGGGGGTAAAAAGCACCAGAGGGCAAGGGTTTGGGGGGAAAGGTGGGCTAGACCGAAACAAAGGATTTATTGGCGTGCAAACAGCAAAACGGGGCGTCGCTTTGCCTCGGGGAAAAAAAAATTTTTCATTGTCCTTATGACCAAAATTTTTTTTCAATTTTTAAATTTTACTTGCTTTGAAGAAACTTCCGGCTTTTTTTGCAGTGGGAAATCATATTTGGACCCTGGACGTTTTTTATCTCCTTTATGACCTTTCTATCAACCCTTTACACCTACTCTTGGTTTTCCATTTTTTCCCTTAAACCAAGAGTTGGCCCCTGCCCCTAAACCTGGGAGGAAAACCGCATGGGGGGGGCCATATGGCTTTTCTTTTTCCAATTTAACAGATTCCCCGGAAGTACTAACGGTTAAAGTTGAAGGAAGCTGGTGTCGACTGTTCCAAAACCTCAACTATAATCTTAAAACATTTTTTGCCACACATTAAAATTCTTATTCCTCTAACATTTCCTCAGAATACTTCTCAGGGCTCGGAAAACAATTTCCCTTTCACTGATTGACGGTTTTTTTTTTGGAACATGAAAATTTAGCCCCCGGGATTTTCATATCGCAGGCGAAAAGGGCACTCTTTTTCTGGTGCAAAACCTCTACTATTAGGCTACCATCTTGCTGTGGGTTGATGTAGGATCACGTTTTCTTCCCCACTATTTTGATGTATTTTAAAAATAAGATCCATATTGATACACCCTCAAAGGTATTCACTACTAAGTATTACTAATGAAATATTTTATATTTTCCAGGAAGAATTCCCTTTGGATTAAGGGGGGACTTTTTCCCCTTCTTACCCGGGTTTGGGGGCCCAGGAAACCTTACAATTTCCCCTTCTGCCCTTTGGGAAATGGAAAAGGTTCCAGAGAAAAATTGATTTTAGAGGAATGGTCGGGGATTGCGTAGGTCGTCAGGGAGAGAGCTGATTGTATAATTTGTAGAAATCATACAAATTATAATTCTTCATTTCCTCACCCCCCCACCCCCCAGGGGACAAAGAGGAAGCTATAAAAAGGGATAAATCTCCACGACCACAGGGGTAACGAGGAAATTAAAACAGTCACTATTACGGCAGGCGCGGGGGCCTATGCGCTACCGACTGAACATGCCGCTTTACCCTTAAAGAAGCCCATTGACTTGCCCCGGGGCCCTTTACAAGCCCCCAAACCCGAATAAAGGACCAAAGAGGTGTGGCGCTAGCTGCAGGGGGGACCCTCGCTCAACCTCCAGGCTCCCGTCTCCTGGTAAAAGGATGCCCCCAACGGCAAAACACATGGGAGAGTTTCCTGGTCCAAAATGGAATGAACCAGGGGTGGGGTTTCAGCATCCCCTTCATAGCCTTTGGTGCACCAGGAAGCCATTTTAAACCATCTCTCACTTGTGCCCCTCCAGTATGGGTTTCCCCCCCCTTTGGGCCCCCTCACCAGATCATTGGGCCCCACCCCCCCCCCCCCCCCCCCCCCCCCCCCCCCCCACCCGGGCAAGGCGGCTTCCGTTAGGGGGGGGGTGGTATAGATGTTACCCACTTTTCCCCAGCTATGGGTCGCGTGGCAAAGGGGCCCAATTCTGTTGCCCTTATGCTTGGCTCGGGTCCTTGAGCCACTTTTTTTCGGATAAGTCGTGTACGGGCCAGAGGGGAGGGATTCCGTTTAAGACGCTTTATCCCAATAATTCAGGGGTCCAAAACACAGCGAATAAGCATTCTGCACAGCACCAAACCCTTTCAAAATTTATTTTATTACCAGAAATGCCTTTAATGATTCAGTGTTCTTTGACAATTTTAAAATATTTTTTTTATATTTTTTAATTCGAGTTGTTTTCCTGCTTCCTCCTATGTAAAAAAAAAAAAAACTTGTGAAAAACTAAAAATGTTGGAGCCCCAGTAATAAATCAAAAATTTTTTTCCAAAGGGTCCCCAAATTGGACGGAGAAAAATTGTGGGGGGTTTTTTAAAAGATTTCTACGAAAATTTTGCCATTTTTTAATTTTCCACAAAATCTTTTTTTGGGGGGTAAAAAAAGTTTAAAGGGTTTTTTAAAAATTTCTTTTTTTTTTTAAAACCCATTTAAAAATTATTTC